>NC_037671.1:158870434-159103594 GCF_003255815.1 Theropithecus gelada
AATAAATGGTGCTGGGAAAATTGGCTAGCCATAAGTAGAAAGCTGAAACTGGATCCTTTCCTTACTCCTTATACGAAAATTAATTCAAGATGGATTAGAGACTTAAATGTTAGACCTAATACCATAAAAATCCTAGAGGAAAACCTAGGTAGTACCATTCAGGACATAGGCATGGGCAAAGACTTCATGTCTAAAACACCAAAAGCAATGGCAGCAAAAGCCAAAATTGACAAATGGGATCTCATTAAACTAAAGAGCTTCTGCACAGCAAAAGAAACTACCATCAGAGTGAACAGGCAACCTACAGAATGGGAGAAAATTTTTGCAATCTACTCATCTGACAAAGGGCTAATATCCAGAACCTACAAAGAACTCCAACAAATTTACAAGAAAAAAACAAACAACCCCATCAAAAAGTGGACAAAGGATATGAATAGACATTTCTCAAAAGAAGACATTCATACAGCCAACAAACACATGAAAAAATGCTCATCATCACTGGCCATCAGAGAAATGCAAATCAAAACCACAATGAGATACCATCTCACACCAGTTAGAATGGCGATCATTCAAAAGTCAGGAAACAACAGGTGCTGGAGAGGATGTGGAGAAATAGGAACACTTTTACACTGTTGGTGGGATTGTAAACTAGTTCAACCATTATGGAAAACAGTATGGCGATTCCTCAAGGATCTAGAACTAGATGTACCATATGACCCAGCCATCCCATTACTGGGTATATACCCAAAGGATTATAAATTATGCTGCTATAAAGACACATGCACACGTATGTTTATTGCAGCACTATTCACAATAGCAAAGACTTGGAATCAACCCAAATGTCCATCAGTGACAGATTGGATTAAGAAAATGTGGCATATATACACCATGGAATACTATGCAGCCATAAAAAAGGATGAGTTTGTGTCCTTTGTAGGGACATGGATGCAGCTGGAATCCATCATTCTTAGCAAACTATCACAAGAACAGAAAACCAAACACCGCATGTTCTCACTCATAGGTGGGAACTGAACAATGAGATCACTTGGACTCGGGAAGGGGAACATCACACACCGGGGCCTATCATGGGGAGGGGGGCGGGGGCAGGGATTGCATTGGGAGTTATACCTGATGTAAATGACGAGTTGATGGGTGCAGCACACCAACAAGGCACAAGTATACATATGTAACAAACCTGCATGTTATGCACATGTACCCTACAACTTACAGTATAATAATAATAAATAAATTTAAAAAAAAAAAACAAAAAAAAAAAACAAAAAAATGATAACCATTTGTTACTTTGAGAGAAAAGAAACTAGATTATAGATATGATCAAAGGGAATTTAGCTTTACTTGTGATCCTAATTTTCTACAAGAAAAATATGTTTGTAAGTTATCTACATAATTAAAGACTGGTAGTGAAAAATCACATTAAAGTATTTTTATGCTATAGATATAAATTTTCTAGGCCGGGCATGGTGGCTTGTGCTTGTAATCCCAGCACTTTGGGAGGCTGAGGCAGGAGGATCGTTTGAGCCTAGGAGTTCAAGACCAGCCTAGGCAACATGGTGCAACCCCATCTTTACAAAAAATAAGAAATAGTAGCTGGGCATGGTGACACTTGTAGTACCACTACTTGGGAGGCTGAGAAGGAAGGATCACTTGAGCCTGGGAGTTGGAGGCTGCTGTGAGCTATGATTGTGCCTCTATACTCCAGCCTGGGTAACAGAGTGAGACCCAGTCTCAATCAATCAATCAATCAATCAATACATCTTTTAAGCAAATAATTAATTCTTGATTTGTGTCATAAAGGGGAAAGAACAAAAGTACCCAGATCCAAACCACTGAACTAGAGATGAATGTCAACATATTTTCCTCTGAGAGATAATAAATGTTATTTGCTTGTTGACTTTTTCTCCAGCCGATTATTAGCTCTGTGTTTCATAGACAGTAAGAATTAAAGTTGTCTTTATTTCTTAACTATATACCAACAGCCGACTTCTAGCCCCGCTGGGAAGGGACCCTAGTCGAGGGGGTGGTAAAACATGCTGTAGATTATCCACGAGCTTTCCCTGAAAGGTGACAATTTATTTCTTTGCTCTTTTTCGTTGCTGCCGGTGTCACAATCGGAGCCACTAGACCTAATACATGTTTTGTCTTCAGGGCTGATTATGTTAAATGACTCTTGGAAGTGAATAGATTAGGCTTTCCCTCCCCTCTGCTTCTTGTCCCTGTGAGTACACATTTTATTTTATTTTATTTTATTTTATTTTATTTTATTTTATTTTATTTTATTTTATTTTATTAAGAAGCCTAATACAGAATGACTACTCCACAGGCAGAGCAGCATGAGTATGCATTTTAGAATTAGAGCAAACCTGTGGTGATGAAGGATTAAAGCTCAGACCTTTTCTTGCTTAGAGGGCGTGCCCAGCAGCTGACATTCTGCAGGTTCTGCACCAATAACAGGAGTTTGTTTGTAGCCAGGAAAAGGGGAAGCATGCCCTTGTTGGTAATATAGAGCTGCTGAGAGCCACAGCAATGGCCTCATCTGGCTTGGGAGATGATTTGCTCTTTATCTCTAGGACATTTAACCTTCCCTTTTCCAAGCTGTAAAATAGGAATCATAATAGCACCAACAAATGTAACCCAATGCCATATTGACTCAGCATTTTTGGATTAAAAAAAAAGTTTTAGAAAATGCTGCTACATTACTCACAGGAATAATGGACCAAGAATACGCTTCTTTTGAAAAAGTTAAACTAATAACATTTTTACAGGTTATGTGACCTCAAAATTTGTGCCAAATGCAATGGAGATAACACAATTTTAGACACTGCTTACATTTGTATTTCTAAGCCACAGAAAGGTCAAAATCAAACCTCTACCTATTTTTGGAAATGGAGGAAAGCAAAATAAAATAACAGTCCATATATCCATAAAAAAGTTAAAAGGTTTGACGTCAAATAAAACACAAGACTTATATCCATTTAATCGAAAGCCTTAAAATAAGACTGTTGCAAGTTAAAGAGTAGAATTACAGACAACTGAGGATGCCAGATTTCCTAATGGGCCCCTGGGAGAAAACAGAGTGGAAGAAGCCAAAATCTGGGGCCTTCAGTGTGAAGCAGACATAATCCATTCATAATAGGCCTCAGAAAAACTGAGCTTGAGGGACAATGGCCAGTCTCTTCAGGGAGTCTGGAAACAATAATGCTGTGTCCAGGATCTGGTAACCCTGCCCCTCCATGACCCTAAGAGATTATCCTAGATACCCGGGAGTTCACTCCTAGAAAACTGGGATTTGAAAGATTTGGATTTGGAGGGTGGGTCCTATATTAGTCTATTCTCATGCTGCTATAAGGACATACCCAAGCCTGGGTAATTTGTAAAGGAAAGAGGTCTAATTGACTCCCAGTTCTGCAGGGCTGGGGAGGCCCCAGGAAACCTACAATCATGGTGGAAGAGGAAGCAAACATGCTGTTCTTCACATGGCAGCAGGAAGGAGAAGTACAGAGTAAAAGGAGGAAAAGTTTCTTATAAAACCATCAGATCTTGTGAGAACCCTCTCACTATCAGGAGAACAGCTTGGAGGTAACCACCCCCAGGCTTCAACTACCTCACACAGGTCCCTCCTCAACACATGGGGATTATGGGAACCACAATTCAAGATGAGATCTGGGCGGGCACACAGATAAACCACATCAGTTCCCATCAGCTACGAGCTACCAGCCAATTCATTTTACTTTTTTTCTAGCTAGAATTTGGTTGTACCTTAGTACATTTGTTCTGTAGTTTTAGGATTGTGCAAGGGCTGGCATGAACTGCTTCCAGAAAGACTGTGATGTACTTGCCATGTACTCACCTGCTATAAAATGCAGAGGGCTTGATCTCCACCTGAGTCTAGCAGCTGCCTCATGTCAGCATCAACGCTGCTTTGCATCGGCAGTGATTTATTTGATCACAGCAGGGTGATCCTTGGTTTTGGTAACTTTTCCCTGAGCAACCCTGATATGGGTGTGAGTAGTAGGAGCGTCCTGGGTGCTAAGTGGTCCAGCCCTCCATGTCTGCCTTAAATCGCCCCTGACAAATAAGAATCTATCCTATTTATTTTAATGATCCCGTCTAAGGAAGGAGTTTACCTTATCCACCCCCCACGACACATTCCAGAGTTTATTAACCCACAATTCACACTGATGGAAAGTTCTTCTGTATAATGAGACCCATACCCTCCCACTTGTGAATCTGATGGTGTTGGAGGACTGAAGAAGGCTGAGGGAATGTCTATTTCCAGGATGTGTCCCAGGCTGGTCTGGCAGTTGTCATTCTGGTTTAAAATGGATGTTATGAGGCTTTCCCCAAATAACTCAGTTCTAATTTCCCTGAAGATTCCACTGTGAAACATCAGCTGCTGAAATGAATAGTACTCTTGTCAGATCTTCAACAGAGCAGGATTTGGCCTTCTTGTCTCCCCTGGGAGTAGCCTCTCCAAGCAAGTGAATTACGAATGTGGCATCATTCACTATAATTATTTAAAAGGGTCAATCGAAAAGTTTTTCCATTTTCTTATTATAATCCTATTTTAGATCTTTTTCTTAGCTATTTCAAAGAACTAAAACTGATGTTTAAGTAATAAAGTATAGGGAGTAACATTTTAATGGTAGATAAAAATAATGGGTTATGGCCGGGAGCAGTGGCTCATGCCTGTAATCACAGGACTTTGAGAAGCCAAGGCAGGTGGATTGCTTGAGCTCAAGAGTTCAAGACCAGTTCAAGGCATGGCAAAGTCCCATCCCTACCAAAATAATACAAAAATTAGCCATGCATGGTGGTGCACGCCTGTAGTCCCAGCGCAGGAGGGAGTATGGATACTGCACTGCAGCTTGGAGGACAGAGCCAGACCTTGTGTCAAAAAGAAAAAAAAAGAAGACAAAAGCAAAAGAAAAAAGTAATAGGTTATGCCTGTAAAGCACTTTTGCATACTCCCAAATGCACTTGCAAATTTTATTTTATCCCCCAGATCTGTGAGAGACCTTTGAAAGCATAAAATATTTAGAACTCAAAGAAAATATAGGGGTTACCTGCCCAGGCCACTACCTGATACAGGAATTCCCAGTATAACCTGGCCCCAAGAGTCGTTACAGAGCCATAACCTGCTCACTCCAGCTGTCAAGATCTCACTCCTTTGTTTGACATTGGGAGTGCTACAGATTTAGTCTTTGAATTGCTTTAAGATCTGCATGGCTTTGATTTCTGCCCAGTTTTAGTTCCATCCTGCCACATAACACAGCAGGATAAGGCAGATCCCTCTTTCACTTGTAATATTTTTGAACAGCTAACCCACGCTCTGTTTCTACATACCCTCTTCATTCCTCTCTCAAGCTAAATTCCACTCCAAAAGTCCTCTTTCTCAGGCTACACATCCACAGCTTTTGCTTATGGAACTTGATCAATACTTTTCTCATTCTACTCATGTTAACCGGAATGGTTTTCTTCAAAGATCCTGCCAGAAATTAAATCTTGTTCGCTTGGCATTGCTTCATCAGTAAAAGATGGAGCTGTTTTTCTTCTGGACACAGTAGTTCTACTAGTCAGCCTAAGAGCACACTTGATTGTTGGAAACTACATTTGCACTTGACTCACATTGAGTTTACAATCAATTAAGTGGTATAATGTTTGCACATGCTGTTAAGCCCAAACTTTGCAACTCTACAGTGGTGAAGTTGACTCTTTGGAGTTTGATCTGAAACTTTATTATCAGTTTTCATCTGGTTTCATTCTTTCAAAAATCTTTTTGAATTCTGACTCTGTTGTATACATGTTATAGCTCTTTTAAAATTTATTTTATTTATTTATTTATTTATTGAGATGAAGCCTCGCTCTGTCGCCCAGGCTGGAGTGCAATGGCGCGATCTCAGCTCGCTACAACCTCCATCTCCTGGGTTCAAGCGATTCTCCTGCCTCAGCCTCCCAAATAGCTGGGACTATAGGCACTTGCCACCACGTCTAGCTAATTTTTATATTTTTAGTAGAGATGGGATTTCACCATGTTGGCCAGGCTTGTCTTGAACTCCTGACCTCAAGTGATCTGCTTGCCTTGGCCTCCCAAAGTGCTGGGATTACAGATGTGAGCCACTGCGCCTGGCCTAGTCTTAAGTTTTAATGTCAGGCTTAATGTCAGGTGATCAATGTTTTTTGTTTGGTTGTTTGTTTTGACTACCTGATCAGCTGACATGGATCCAGGTATTAGCATCTCTCCTTTCCAGTGCAGAGATGATTTTTAAAATATCTGGAATTGGGTGGGTGTGGTGGTTCACACCTGTAATCCCAGCACTTTGGGAGGTTGAAGTGGGTGGATCACCTGAGGTCAGGAGTTCAAGACCAGCCTGGCCAACATGGTGAAATCTTGTCTCTACTAAAAATACAAAAATTATCCAGGTGTGGTGACTGGTGCCTGTAATCCTAGCTACTTGGGAGACTGAGGCACAAAAACTGCTTGAATCCAGGAGGCAGAGATTGCAGTGAGCCGAGATCGTGCCACCGCACTCCAGCCTGAGTGACACAAGGAGACTCTGTCTCAAAAAAATAAATAAAATAAAATGTCTGGAATGTATTGTACAAGTGAATTAGTTATTTGTGCATTCAACAAACATTTCTTGAATGCACAAACACTATATGCCAGGCACATAGATGCTAGAGAGAGAACAGATAAATAAGGTCTCTGCTTGCATTTAGCTTATATTCTAAGATGAAATAAATAATAAATAAGTGAATAATTGCAGAGTGTAATGTGCTAAAAGAAATAAACATGTTGGAGAAACAGAATGATTTATAGGGGAGCTACTTTAGATAGGTGATATGGTTTGGCTGTGTCCCCATTCAAATCTCAACTTGAATTGAATGTCCCAGAATTTGCACATGTTGTGGAAGAGACCTAGTGGGAAGTAATTGAATCACGGGGGCTGGTCTTTCCTGTGCTGTTCTTGTGACAGTGGATAAGTTTCATAAGATCTGATGGGTTTATCAGGGGTTTCCGTTTTTCTTTTTCCTCATTTTCTCTTGCTGCCGCCATTTAAGAAGTGCCTTTCACCTCCTGCCATGATTCTGAGGCCTCCCCAGCCACGTGGAACTGTAATTCCAATTAAATCTCTTTTTCTTCCCAGTCTCTGGTATGTCTTATCAGCAGTGTGAAAACAGACTAATACAGTAAATTGGTACCAGTAGAGTAGGACATTACTGAAAAGATACCTGAAAATGTGGAAGTAACTTTGGAACTGGGTAACAGGCAGAGATTGGAACAGTTCAAAGGGCTCAGAAGACAGGAAAATGTGGGAAAGTTTGGAACTTCCTAGAGACTTGTTGAATGACTTTGCCCAAAATGCTGACAGTGATATGGACAATAAAATCCAGGCTGAAGTGGTCTCAGATGGAGATGAGGAACTTGTTGGGAACTGGAGTAAAGGTGACTCTTGTTATGTTTTAGCAAAGAGACTCGCAGCATTTTGCCCCTGCCCTAGAGATTTGTGGAACTGTGAACTTGAGAGAGAAGGTTTAGGGTACCTGGTAGAAGAAATTTCTAAGCAGTAAAGCATTCATGATGTGACTTGAGTGCTGTTAAATGCATTCAGTTTATAAGGGAAGCAAAGCATAAAAGTTTGGAAAATTTGCAGCCTGATTATGTGACAGAAAAGAAAAACTTATTTTCTGGGGAGAAATTCAAGCCAGTTGCAGAGATTTGCATAAGTAGCAAGGAGCCTAATGTTAATCCCCAAGACCATGGGGAAAATGTCTCCAGGCCATGTCAGAAACCTTCATGGCAGCCCCTCCCATCACAGGCCTGGAGGTCCAGGAGGAAAAAATGGTTTTCTGCACTGGGCCCAAGGTCCCCATGCTGTGTGCAGCCTAGGGACTTGGTGTCCTGTGTCTCGACCACTCCTGCTGTGGTTGAAAGGGGCCAATGTACAGATTGGGCTGTGGCTTCAGAGGGTGAAAGCCCCAAGCCTTGGCAACTTCTATGTGGTGGTAAGCCTGCTGATGTACAGAGGTCAAGAATTGAGGTTTGGGAACCTCCACCTAGATTTCAGAACATGTATGGAAACACCTGGATGCCCAGGCAGAAGTTTACTGCAGGGGCAGGGCCCTCATGGAGAACCTCTGCTAGGGGAGTGAAGAAAGAAAATGTGGAGTCAGGGCTCCCACACAGAGTCCCTACTGGAGCACTGCCTAGTGGATCTCTGAGAAGTAACTAGCTTGTTTTTTTTATTTTACAGGTTCATAAGTGGAAAAGAATTGCATTGCCTCAGATGAGACTTTGGGTTGTGGACTTTTGGGTTAATGCTGAAATGAGTTAAGACTTTGGGGGACTGTTGGGAAGGCACGATTGATTTTGAAATGTGAAGACATGAGATTTGAAGGGGCCAAGGGCAGAATGATATGGTTTGGCTGTGTCCCCATTCAAATCTCAACTCAAATTGTACCTCCCAGAATTCCCACATGTTGTGGGAGAGACCTAGGGGGAGGTAATTGAATCATGGGGGCCAGTCTTTCCCATGCTATCCTCGTGATAGTGAATAAGTCTCACAAGATCTGATGGGTTTATCAGGGGTTTCCACTTTTGCTTCTTCCTTATTTTCTCTTACCACCGCCATGTAAGAAATGCCTTTTGCCTCCCGCCACGATTCTGAGGCCTCTCCAGTCATTTGGAAATGTAAGTCCGATTAAACCTTTTTTTCTTCCTAGTCTCGGGTATGTCTTTATTAGCAGTGTGAAAATAGACTAATACAATAGGGTAGAAGGGGGTACATCATCACCAAAAACATGAAGAGTAGGTGAGGCAGCCTCTCAGGAACAGAGAACAGCATGTGGAAAATCACTGAGACAGGAAAAGAGCTTAACCAATATGTTCAGGATCAAGATTGTTTCTGTCTATCTGGTTCTAACTCTGACCCTGGCCCCAGCACAGGACTTGGGTTTGCACCTTGTTTCACGTAGCACAGTGCAGTGAGAAGTTTCTCCCAGAACACAGCCCTGATTGCAGAACCCTGGCCAATCAACCTGGCTCCCGCCAGGCCTCATCTAGCAAATTCAGGGACTGGTGGTCTTTTATACTCCATTTCACAGGATTTTCATTTGGAAGGGCACAAAGACTCAGGAATTACAGGCTGAGCAGGCATAGAAACGATGCGTAGCAGCTCCTTTTGACAAGTCCCAGTTGCTGTTAGAGCTCAGGATGTGCACGTGTGTGAATGCAAGGGCTGTGCACTATTCCTGCTTTACAGTGTGCCTGTGTTCTTGCAGCCGTGGTCCTTGCACTAACCTTATTACCTGCTTTCAATCTTCTACTGTCACACAGGAATGCTAGCTCAGCTGCAAAGTCCTCTGGAAAATTAATCTCCAGGTCGAGTGACACTTCTTGCCCAGATTAGCTTTGCCTTCCAATGTTCATTCTTTCCAGATCATATTAAACAATAAGAACATGAGCCAAGAAGGAAATGCCCAGTGGGCCCTTCTCAGGAGTCTTTGATGCAGAGAGAAAAATGCCTTGGTCACAATAAGCTTTAAAATAAATAAGTATTAATAAAAGCTTAGTAAACATGTATTTCCCTCAAAGCAGACAATATAAAATAATGCACACTTAGTTTAACAGACCTGCTTTGGCTGGGCGCAATGGCTCATGCCTGTAATCCCAGCACTTTGGGAGGCTAAGGCGGGTGGTCACTTGAGGTCAGGAGTT
Organism: Theropithecus gelada; assembly: GCF_003255815.1. Lineage (NCBI taxonomy): Eukaryota > Metazoa > Chordata > Mammalia > Primates > Cercopithecidae > Theropithecus > Theropithecus gelada. The sequence continues at coordinate 158,880,171 of NC_037671.1, forward strand.
CTAGACCAGCCTGGCCAACATGGTGAAACCCTATCTCTAAAATACAAAAAATTAGCTGGGCTTGGTGGTGCACACCTGTAATCCCAGCTACTTGGAAGGCTGAGGCTGAAGAAACGCTGGAACCCATGAGGCAGAGTTTGGAGTGAGCCAAGATCACACCACTGCACTCCAGCCTGGGACATAGAGTGAGACTCTGTCTCCAAATAAATAAATAAATAAATAAATAAATAAAAATAACAGGCTTGCTTGGATTCTAGTAATATCCTCAGAAGGATCTTAACCTTCCTAACTTCCTCTGTAAAAATAAAGAGATTGACATTAGCAGCCTTCAATTTTCTGATGCCAGATAAACTGTATTACTCCCAGTTGACTGGATATTGTAAAGAATGACATATATTCAGGTCTGGGAAGAGCATGTTCCGTTCCATCAATCATTCTTCTGCCTGGGAAGTGATGGAAATATGAGGGCCTTCAGGGTCAGTAAGACCTGAACTGAATCCTGTCTGTGCCATTCACTAGCTCAATGGAAAAGTTAGTTATCCTTGCTAGCCTCAGTGTCCCTTCTACAGCTCCTAGACAACAGTACTTACCTGATTAAATAATGTAATGTATCCAGAGTGCCTAAACATATGCAGGTTTCCACAAACGCTAGCTGCTTATTCTTTCCCTCCCTTCTGAGATATTTTGAGTTGTGGTTACAAATGTGTACGTGTTTAACAGAACAGAAAATTGTCACACCATTTGATACATTCCCTCTGCATACATGTAATAGGGGAATTATCTGAAAGACTGCACGGCAAGACTTCCAACAGTATTGATGAAACTCTTCTGTTAATATCGCTCAGATAATCGGAAATATCCTTTCCTTTAGATGGTGTCTGACTAAAAAGACACAACTCAGAGGATTAAGAGTCATGGGTTTTAGCTCCATTTGTCCTGCAAACTAGTCATGAGACCTAAGATAGCCAATTAATATTTACTTCTGGCCAGGCATGATGGCTCATGCCTGTAATCCCAGCTCTTTGGGGGGCCGAGGCAGGCGGATCCCTTGAGCCCAGGAGTTCAAGACCAGCCTGGGCACCATGGTGGAACCCCATCTCCAAAAAAAAACTACAAAAATTTTCCAGGCGTGGCAGCATGCACCTGTAGTCCCAGTTACTTGGTGGGCTGAGGCGGAGGAGTCACTTGAGCCTCGCAGGTCAAGGCTGCAGAGAGCCATGACTGTGCCCCTGCACTGCAGCCTGGGTGACAGAGTAAGACCCTGCCTTAAAAAACAAAAAACAAACAAACAAAAACCTTATTTAGCCAATTGGATTTATAACATCTGCCTTAGCCCAGTGCTTTTGGCTATTAAATGAGAGTTTAGATAGTCACTGATTGTCCCTGAAATGTGAATACCTTGTATTGGCCTCCAAACATAATAGTATTATGTGCTATGTTCTCAAAACTACGAATTATTTCTTTTTTTGTTTTGGTCCACTTTTATATGTTTTTCTCACGTTTTAAACTTTTCAGGGAGTCAGTGTAATATAAGTAATATATTTAAAATCGTGGCCTTTGATCATTTAGGCAAATTATTGATTAATCACTTGTATATCACACATTGAAATAGTCAAGGCTTTCCCTCTTTAAGTTAGATATTATTTCTATTTTACAGAAAATAAAAATCAGTCAGCCTAACAGTACATTTGATTTTTTGGAAACTACATTTATACTTGCACTTTCTACATTTGCACCTGATACAAATAATTGTGTCAGGGAGATACAATCATTTGCTGAAGATCACCAGAGCAGTAAGAGACTGTGGAATTCAAACCCTGTTGTTTCTGACTCTAAATTTCACTGTTTCGTATGGTTATGCCATAACGTGGAAGAAGACGCTCTTCTTTGTGTTTTCAGGTTTAAACAAAAGAGTTTCAGGCTGGCTGTGGTGGCTCACACCTGGAATCCTAGCATTTTGAGAAGCCAAGGTAGGAGGATCACTTGAGCTCAAGAGTTCAAGACCAGCCTGGGCAAAATAGTGAAATCTTGTCTCTACAAAAAATTTCAAAGATTAGCCTGGTGTGGTGGCACGCACCTGTAGTCCCAGATACCTAGGTGGCTGAAGTGGGAGGATCACTTAATTCCATGAGACGGAGGCTGCAGCAAGCTGTAACCATGCCACTGTACTCCAGTCTGGGTGAAAGAAGGAGACCCTGTCTCAAAGAGTAAACAAAATAAACAAAAGAGCTTCAAAATTTTACATTGTAAACCCACTGCCTCCAAATGCTGAGATATACATCAGGACAAACTCTAATATTGTTGAGTTGCAAAAAATAAAACATTCTCATTTTCTGAGCTAAGTGAGGCACCAACATTTGTATAGTCACCTAATTATTTTTTAATCCATCTGCCTGGTTTGCAAACCTCATGAAGACAAGGACCACATTCCTTTTTGTCCATCTTGTATCCCTAGCACTAAGCGTGGTGCCTAACATTGAGAAATACTCAATATATTTTTATTGAAGCAATGATATGTGTATGAATGAGTGAACTATAACAAGTTTCAGGTATAGGCTGAATTTTAAGGACAAGTTATGGGAAATAAAGAAGGAAATAGCTCTCCAACAAAGTCCCTAAGCTTTTTCTCCTGTGTTAACATCACTGCTGGTTTACAAAATAAACACCCAGGTTAAAATTCTGACAAGGACATCTGTGTAGTATAGATCATTCTAGGTAAAATATGGGTTCTTGCCCTAAACTTTGGCCTTTTTTTGGTCATGACTTGTGAAAATGAAACTTATCAACAAAACTTCATATAATAAGTTTTATAAATAAAAGTCCTGAAAGAAATAGTATACTGAGTGTGTGTACCAGACAGGTAAATAATACAGGTAATGTTTGTATCTGAAAACGAGAAAATGCAGTATTATGTGTCATTGTATCCACTGGGTGGCGCTGCAGACTGAGGTTGATATTCCACAAATTGCTACCCTGATGTCAGGCAATAAAACAAGTTAGACAGTAATTCCTTATATGTAAAAGTTCCTTTTCTTGATTCTCACAATAGCTCTGTGAGGAATGTACAGTATACATTATTATCCCTTAAACACAGACGTTAGATATCATTAAATATAAGATGCTGCTTCTGAGGATATTTGTAATAAATTTTAATAGAATATTTACTTTAAAACAGCTCATTCATATTTGAACTAAACGTTCCAAAGTTATTAACTGGTAACCTTTGGTTCTTTTCTACAGTTTCAAGATTTTGCCTCATAAAAAAGCAATCCCTTGCAGGTCGCGGTGGCTCAAGCCTGTAATCCTAAGACTTTGGGAGGCTGAGGTGGGCGGATCACGAGCTCAGGCATTTGAGACCAGCCTGGCCAACATGGTGAAACCTCGTCTCTACTAAAAACACAAAAATTAGCCGGGCATGGTGGCGTTTGCCTGTCATCCCAGCTACTCAAGAGGCTGAGGCAGGAGAATCACTTGAACCCGGGAGGCGGAGGTTGCAGTGAGTCGAGATCGCGCCACTGCACTCCAGCCTGGGCGACAGAGTGAGACTCTGTCTCAAAACAAAAAAAAGCAATCCCTGTGGAAGGGAGACTAAAATAGCTGGCCTATATATTCCTGGCAGTGGCTCTTTTGCTCACGCTCAGTAAATATGCCACAATGTTCAAAGGAGGCCTGGGAAGAAGAGAAGGCTTTGGTGTCAGAAACACTGGATTCCAACTCTGGCTCTTTTGCTGTCTTCATAGGTGTCCAGTTATTTGAACTTTCCAGAGCCTTGGTATTAACATATTGAATAGAAATATTTTACCCTCTTTGCTTTACTAGTCTGATAAGAAGATAAACTGAGTCAACATGAGAGAAGTGTTCTGTGAATGCAGGTTATTTATTTATTTACTTATTTATTTATTGAGATAGGGTCACTGCAGCCTCAACATCCGAGGCTCAAGAGATCCTCTTACCTCAGCCTCCTGAGTAGCTGGGAACACAGGGGCACATCACCAGCCTGGCTAATTTTTGCATTTTTGGTAGAGATGGGGTTTTACCATGTTGCCCAGGCTGGTCTCAAACTCCCAAGCTCAAGCTATCCTCCCATCTTGGCCTCCCAAAGTGCTGGGATTCCAGGTGGGAGCCACCAATGTGAAACATTTTCAAAGTCAATTTAAGTAAATGGATACAGTTATCCCTTTGTATCCACAGGGTCCACATCCATGAATTCAACCAACCATGAATTGAAAATATTTTTTGAGGCCGGACATGTTGGCTTACATCTTAAGGTGCTTGTAATCCCAGCACTTTGGGAGGCCAAGAGAGGGGAATCACCTGAGGTCAGGGTTTTGAGACCTGCCTGGCACAAAAATCAAATGTGCTTTTAGGTTATTTTTTATTTTAATAGAAATCCCATCTCTACTAAAAATACAAAAATTAGCTGGGCATGGTGTCAGGTGCCTGTAATCCCAGCTACTCAGTAGGCTGAAGCAGGAGAATTGCTTGAACCTGGGAGGTGAAGGTTGCAGTGAAACAAGATTACACCATTGGACTCCAGCCTGGGCGACAGAGCAAGACTCCATCTAAGAAAGACAGAAAGACAGACAGAAAGGCAGAAAGAAAGAAAGGAAAGAACAGAAAGAAAGAAAGAAAATATTTTTTGAAAACCCAAAGGCCAGGCGCAGTGGCTCACGCCTGTAATCCCAGCACTTTGGGAGGCCGAGACGGGAGGATCACGAGGTCAGGAGATCAAGACCATCCTGGCTAACATGGTGAAACCCCATCTCTACTAAAAATACAAAAAATTAGCCGGGCTTGGTGGCGGGCGCCTGTAGTCCTAGCTACTTGGGAGGCTGAGGCAGGAGAATGGTGTGAACCCGGGAGGCAGAGCTTGCAGTGAGCGGAGATTGTGCCACTGCACTCTAGCCTGGGGGACAGAGTGAGACTCTGTCTCAAAAAGAAAAAAAAAAAAAAGAAAACAGTAAAAAATAATACAAACTTTAAAATAGAACAACTATTTACATAGCATTTACATGTATTATGTATTATAAATAATCTAGAGATGACTTAAAGTATAAGAGAGGGTGTGCGTAGGTTACACACAAATACTAATACTAAGCCTTTTAAGCCTTTTTTTTTTTTTTTTGAGACAGAGTCTCCTTGTGTCACCCAGACTGGAGCATGGTGGCTCAATCTCGGCTCACTGCAATCTCCACTCCTCCAGGTTCAGGCGATTCTCCTGCCTCAGCCTCCTGAGTAACTGGGAATATAGGCATGCGCCACCACACCCAGCTAATTTTTGTATTTTTAGTAGAGACGGGGTTTCACCATGTTGGTCAGTCTGATCTCGAACTCCTGACCTCGTGATCCACCCGCCTTGGCCTCCCAAAGTGCTAGGATTACGGGCATGAGCCACCGCTCCTGGCCTACTAAGCCATTTTATATAAGGGACTTGAGCATTCACGGGGTTTGGTATCTGCGGGGACCCTGGAACCAATCCTGCCTGCGGGGACCAAGGGACAGTTGAGCACCTTGAGATGTGTATAAAAACACATTTCTACCAAATAACAAAACTCTCAAAAGGATAGTTAGAAAAAGTTTTAAAAGATTCCTATGGGCTTCAAGTCTTAAGCGCCCTAAAACCAGGACATGGGATTATGTACTTAAATATCTTAACCTTCTTGATCTGCCTGTGGAAGCTGGAAAGGTATGCATGTCCAGGGTCTGAGGGCACATGGCTGTTCTCAGTGCTTTTAAAGATGCCCAACAGGAGGAATTCACAGGAAGCAATATTTTAAGTTATGAAGCACAAAGAAAGTCCAGATAGTCCCAGACCCCAACTCTGGGGTCAAGTGCTAAAAGCATTGTTACTTTCTTACTTACTAAGTTACAAAACATTGTTTCTGAGTCCCTGGCATGTAAGTTACCTCAGCTCCTCAAGAGTACAAAACAAGTGCTTTTAGTCCCAGTTTGGGAAAGAAGAGACTAAGAAGTGGAGCCAGTTTTCAGAAGTCAGAGGTTCTCCTAATTCACCATGCTGCCTCCCTCACTATACCTTTCCTTGGTGTCCTGTTCATTGTAACTCTGGATAATTAGCCAAGCTGATGTCTTGTCCTTCTACAGAAAGACAGAAAATTCTTCAGATTATTATAAACAATGTGTGATCCATTTTCCCTTGTGAGTGAGTGAATGGTCTGTTTAAAAGGGGCCTATCAAATGCTCCTCGTTAATGACTAAGAGGCTGTCTGCTTTCTTTCCAAAAGCGGTAATGGGGATTCTGATGGAAGTTGGGCCCACCAGGTGTGTGGGTATGTTTAGAAGCTGGGGACAGTCTTTATTGACCATCATCTTGGAGGGATGGACTTTGCGACATCCAATGCAAAATTACTGCCCCTCTTCTAAGCCCATTCCTTCTCATGGGTGCGGAGCTGGGAGGAGAAGAGTTCTCAATACCTAATGTTAGGGGTTTTGTTTTCTGTTGTGTTGCTGATAGATAAGGAAAGAATAAGAATGCAAAACCTGGGGTGGTGGGGGAGGGGGGCTCACTGAATTTTACATAATTGCATATGAGATGCGACTAGAAATTTTGCAGATGTTTCTGGCTACAGCCTCATTTTACTTGGCCAGACAGTGGTTTTTGGTTTTGGTTTTCATTATTATTTTAATTTCAGTGCATTTAAGAGAAAATGCATTGCCCATGGCTCTGATTATCTTATTCTGATGTGATTTATAAGACTGGCTCCTGAAGCCATTAAATTTATGACCCCTGGACTTAGAGATCTTTCCTAGTCTGGCATTTTTATGTCTCTGTGAAATTGGAAGGACAGGATAGTTCATAGTGAGAGTGACTCACAGGAATGGCTGGAAGGGAAAGTACCCCCTGATCAGGAAGGTTTTGGGAAAACATTCAGGTATGCCTTAGGCATAGAACTATTTAGTAACAGGAAAATCAAGATGGTTTTCACTCTGTTTTACTAAGACTGTAGCTAGGGTGAAGTTGCATTTTGAAAGGTGAGATGTTAAATTCTAAAGACTGTGTGGGCAAGGCAAAAGTTGTACATAGTTGCAAAGGGCAACCTTGAAAGTCAATGCCGTGTCTCAACGCATCTACCAATTTTATTTTTTTGTTGTTGTTTGCTTTGTTTTTGTTTGTTTGTTTGTTGTTGTTTTCCTGAAGCAGGAAAGCAAATCCCTGGGTCTGCATTCAGCAGCAGATGAAAACCTTGCATGCATTGTAAGGGTAATTTTGCTCCAAAAATCTTTAAGCGCTGGAATCACACAAGTGAGCTTTTGGACTTCTATAAAATATGAACAATGGGGATGACTTTAAAAAAAAAATCAGCCAGACCCCTCCTCTTCTCCCTCCTTTAAAATTTTTACCTTAATCTCAGCCAAAAGCCTGAGAAGTGATTCCCTTAAATTCTAATTTAGAAGCATCTATGTTACTGGAAGTCTTCACGCTGGTACTTGCATACTAAATTTCTGAAAGTGTATACCAAAAGAGCTCAATATTGGTTATCTCCAACCAGAAGAAATTGAGATGGGAATGACTGAAAGGGGCGATTGTAAAATTATTCCACTTTTGACCTGTTATATTTTGTTTTATTTATTTTAAACGTGAGCATGTTATCCATACATAAATAAAAGGAAAATTTAAGGAAACATTATTTTATTCACATTCTTTATTTTTCCTTGTTTCATTATTGTTTTATTTACCTTATTTTAAAATAACTGTCATATATGTTTGATTTGAAATATTGTATTTTCTCTAAATTTACCCCAGAGTGTTCATTGTTAGGTAGCATGTGACTTAATTCAAATATCAGATCTTTTCTGTATGTCTCTTTTTAAATTAGCTTTCAGAGGAAAATATAATCACAGTTTTCAGTTTGGACCCCAGATCATTTTGAGCCCTATTTTAATTGATTTAATTAAATAAACTTATTTAATTATTGCTGAAACAGACAGATATGTGCTGAGCTTTGCTGGCAACACTGTAACACACTTGGGATCAAATGAGTTCATTAGGGTTAGGGAGGGCAATGACCTTGGCCTGTGGAATGCTACATTTAGAGTCTATGACTATCAGGCCGGGGCGCAGCGGCTCCTGTCTGTAATCCTACAGCTTTGGGAGGCCGAGATGGGTCGATCACCTGAGGTCAGGAGTTGAAGACCAGCCTGGTCAACCTGGTGAAACCCCATCTCTACTAAAAATACAAAAATTAGCCCGGTGTGGTGATGTGGGCCTGTAATCCCAGCTACTCGGGAGGCTGAGGCAGGAGAATTGCTTGAACCTGGGGAGTGGAGGTTGCAGTGAGCTGAGATTGTACTCAAGCATGAGCCAGAGCGAGACTCTATCTTAAAAAAAAAAAAAAAAAAAGAGTTATCAAAAGTAGCAAGAAGAGTAAGCAGCATGGTGTTGGAATCATCTAGGTGTCATGAACAAATGAGCAGCCACTCATCTGTTTTATGTATGTATATGTTAAGTGACTTGCATCCTTAAGCTGATGACCCTTGGTCTACTCTTCCCACGAAGTGCTTGTCTGCTTGTGTATTTCCTTGGGAACAGTCTGTACTTGGCATGTTGTCATTATAACACTGCCATCATGCTGCCTGTGATACACTACTAGGTGGAGCACAGGACAGAGGACCCAGAAAAGAGGAAACACAGAACCCTGCCCATCAGAGTTCATGGTTTCCACGGCATCCAAATACACAAAGATATCTGTCTGAACACAGTGTTATAGGCACACACTGAGTAAACTTTAAGGAGTGGCCAGCCGAGGTGGCTCACGCCTGTAATCCCAGGACTTTGGGAGCCCAAGGTGGGTGGATTACTTAAGCCCAGAAGTTTGAGATTAGCCTGGGCAACATAGCAAGACTCCATGTCTACAAATAATAAAAAACAATTATCAGGGCATGGTGGTGGATGCCTGTAGTCCTAGCTACTCCAGAGGCTGAGGTGGGAGGATTTTTTAAGCCAGGGAGGCAGAGGATGCAGGGAGCTGTGATTGCACCCCTGCACTCCAGCCTGGGTGACCCTGTCTCAAAACAAACCAAAACCTTTAATGATTGCTTATGGTCTTGCTGATAAAGTCTTTCACAGAAAACATGTGGAAAGCAGAGAAAACATACGTAAACTAAATGTGTTCTCATGTACATTTGTTTGCAGTGGCCAAGTTAGACTAGGAAAGGGCTGATTGCAGTCACACTGCCTATGAATTAACCTTGCTTCACAAAGAGCAGCAGTACCAAAAATTACTTAAAATGTAAAGAAGAAGAAAAAAAAAAGACTAGAAAAGATCACTTGCAAGCCACAGTGAGGTGTAAGCAATAAATTAATTTTTGGTTTGAATAATTAACACTTTTCATGCAATATGAGAAAAACATTTAAATACTTTCTTTCAAATTTGGCTTAATTTATTTGGATGATTGCATTTTTATTTTCTATTTTATTTTTTGTAGTATTTATTTTTTCAATTTTTGGTTTAGATTCAGGGAATATATGCGCAGGTTTGTTGTTTTTGTTAATAGAAATATTGTTCTAGTTAACACCAGGGAAAGTGTTAACATTGCTATGCCCCTAGTACAAGGCTCAAGTTACACAGGATTTTAGAGGCTTTTTTTCTTTCTTTCTTTGTTTTTTGTTTCTGAGATGGAGTTTTGTTCTTGTTGTCTAGGCTGGATTTTAGGGGCTTGTTGATGGATGAGGAGAGAAATTACTTAGCAGGATAGGTTAGAGACTGACTACAGGGCATAATGTCTTGCCTTGCCAATTAAATTGATTGATTATTGACTGGCTGATTGATTATACCCTGGGGATGTTGAAGAAACCGGTGGGCGGCCTTTGTCCTAGAAACTATTATTGCAGCTGTGACAACTGCTTCAGTAAGTTGTCAAGTACATTAAAGAAGTAAATTCATGAAATGTGCTTTGCTTTGGATTCATCTGTCTTCCGCCATTCTCAGTAACTCACTAAGTCTCATTGACCTGGGAATGTGGAAACGTGTCTGCTCTGTCCTTACTCCCCGCCACCACTGGGATGACTGTCAGAAGTCTCCCAAAGGGCTTCTTTTGTATTAATTTCAAAGCTTTCTCTGCTCTCTTAGTGATGGCCAGTAAAACACTCTTTGAATCACTTCACTTTCCTCATGGAAAACCTTCAAATGCTTCTCTTTGGTATCTGATGAAGCCTAAACGTCTTACCTATGGGATTATCAAGAACATGAAAGATATGGTCCATCTCCCAACTTAAAATTATTTTCAGCTGGGCGCGGTGTCTCATGCCTGTAATCTCAGCACTTTGAGAGGCCGAGGTGGGTGGATCACCTGAGGTCAGGAGTTTGAGAACAGTCTGGCCAATATGGCAAAACCCTGCCTCTTCTAAAAATCCCATCTCAAAAAAAAAAAAAAAAAAAAAAAAAAGGAAAAGAAAAAGAAAAAGAAAAGAAAAGAAAGCTGGTCAATAGAGCTGAGATTCTGCCCTACGTCAAGTCCCCTCCGGCCCCCACTACAAGCCTGACTGTGCAATGGCCTTTCTGCCTCATTTTCAGGATCCAGTTCTCCAAGACAGCCTACCTGGGTTCTCTACATCTCCCTAAGCATCTGTTTCCTAAATTACCTAAAAATGTACTCCCATTTCCTGGCCCCCAAGTTGGGTAAGGTGTCACTCCTCTGTACACAAACACCCTGTTTTAATCATACCACGTATTTGTAATGCACATTTTTGTTATATAAGACATACAGAGAAAAATGCACGTATCATAAGTGTATAGCTCGATGAAATCAAGATCAAGCTCAAGATCAGATCAAGAAATTAACAGCACCTGGTAGGATGTCTCCCTTATGCACTCTCTCAACTATGAGCTCTGCCTTCCTCCCCAAAGGCAATCACATCTTAACTTCCAAATCAATTCATGCTGTTTGCCTGCTTTTACATTTTATATAAATCAAATTATACAGTCTGGGTTGTGTTTGTGAGATTTATTCCTTGTTGTGTACAGCAATTATTCACTCATTTTCGTTGTGTAATATTTCAGTATATAAAACCACTCTAATTTCTTTATTCATTTTCCTATAGGTAGGCATTTTGAATGGTTCCCATTTTGGAGCTGTCATAAATAGTATTACTTTGAACACTATTGCAAATTTTTTATTGCATATATGTGCACTCTTTGAGGTATATACCGTGGAAGAGAACTATTGGGCAACAAGTTATATATATCTTCATCTTTAGCAGATACTGCCAAGCAGTTTTCCAAAATGGTGCACTAAGTTATACTCCCACTGCAATGTATATTTTTGTAGCTGCTTCTCATCTTCATCAATCACTGATAGTGTCTGTAATTACAAATTTTCCCTCTCTCTCCCTCTCCTTCTCCATCCCCCTATTTTTGCCTAGCATGACATCTAGAAGGTATCTTTGTAAAAGTCTGGTGAATTAATAAATGGATCACTAACAAGCTCACAGCTGTTTGCTTCTATACTCTTTTGTCACCTCTGAGGCAGGATAAAGTAATGGCTACAAGCAAAGGCTTTGGGGCCAGATTACTGACCAGCTAATCACCGTTCTGTACTAGTTTATTTACTTTTGACATCACAGCGTTGTTATGAAGAGTAAACACCTTGAGTACAGACTACTTAGAACAGCCAGGCATGGTGGCTTATGCCTGTTATCTCGGCACTTAGGGAGTTCGAGATCAGCCTGGGCAACATGGTGAAAACACGTCTTTGCAAATAATTAAAAAAAATAAATAAATTAGTCAGGTATGGTGGCACGTGCCTGTAGCCCCAACTACTTGGGAGGCTGAGGTGGGAGGATCACCTGAGTCCAGGAGGTTGAGGCTGCAGTGAGCCATGATTGTACCACTGTTCTCCAGCCCAGACGATAGAGATCATGTCTCAAAAACAAACAAGCAAAAAAAAAAAAAAAAAAAACAAACTTAGAACAATGTCTGACACATAATAAGAGCTCAGTAGAATTAGCTATTACAATTATAATCTGGTTCTCAGGGCCTGTATCCTATTAGAGTTCCTAGAATTGGTTAGGAAGAATCTTAGCGCTTCACCTCTGTGAAGCCTGCTGTAGGCATCCAACCCCACAGAGAGTCTGGGGAATTCTGAAGCTCCCTTTACCCCTCTTTCACTGCCTGTCACATATTAAGGGTAGGTGCCCTGTCTCCCCAGGTGGATGGCAAATTCTGTAAGGGAGTGACTTACTTATTCTTTTTGGTAGCGGTGGTTTTAGAGTCACATTTTAGCTTATGAGAATCTTAGCTGATTTGATTTCCCCAAACCCATATTTGAGAGTCTAGGCTGGAGAGCTTTGGAGAAGACAAGTATCCCTTTTCCAATCAATTGTCTTGCTCAAAGGCAGGCTGGCTGGGGCTCAGGGAATGTGCTGGCAGGGATATGCCCCACCCCGTTAGGTAAAAGATACCTCTGTACACACATTATTTGACAGCACAGTGCTTAGTAAATATTTGTCATTTGTTTATTGATCTCTTGTTCTTTCTTGACTTCCCTGTTCTTGCCTTGTTCTCTTCCCACCCACTTGTGCTTGATCTTATCTCCCATCTGGGTGACAATGTTTGGGTCTCCTGTGGCACCTTTCAATTCTGGAGAAACACAGTTCAGATCTTCTATGTGAAATGATGGACTATAATCCAATAAACCAGACTTCTACCTTCAAAAAATAAAAAAAAAAGCTTTGTAACTCGTGACTGACCCATCTGAGTTATCTGTAATTACTTTGCAGATTCCTAAGCCCAGTTGAACTGTGTTCAGATGAAAATGAGATTTAAGCACTTTTTGTTCAAGGAGGAATTCATAACTTACTGGGAATAAGAATGAGGGGGAATATGCAATGAGTCTAATATGCCAGCATCAATCTTTACTAGGAAAATACATGCTTTGGACTCTTATTTGTCAACTGGGCCGGGTAGGGAACTGAACACGTAGCTAGTGCCTGTAAAGCAGTAAGTCAACTGCAGAGCATGACCTGTGGCAAAAAGCTATTGACTCGCTTTCATCTTCTTCCTTCATCAGAGTATGAGGGAGAAGAACTCAGTTATCTCCGAACACCTGTTTGGCCCTTGGAAACCTTATGGGGTAGGAGAGGGGGACTAAGGTAAAGTGAGGTAACACTCAGGAGCAAGGATAAGAGGAAAAAAGCTCACAGCTTTCCCTTGGGGAAATCCCTGCGCAAACTGGAAGGTCAGGGTAGCGGGGGCGCAGCAGGCCTGGAAGGGGTTTGTGCAATTAAGGCAGCAGCAACATCAACTGTTTGGGGATTCCCTGATTATTTGTTAGGTATTTGTGTGGAAGGCCTACAAGAGTGAAAAAGTACAAACACTTCGGACTCAAGCTCTCCTAGGATGGTGCCACCTTGCTTTCTCCCGCAGAGCATATCACAGTGGGGTGAGCTCTAGGAGTGGGCTCTGCTACACAGCCCCAGAGCCAGAGCCTGCTGGGCCCTTAGGGTGCTAGGTAGACACTGGCTCAAAAGGCTTCAGTCCAAGCCAGGGATGAGCTCCTTCAGGGTCCCTTTACTGAGCCCACTGTGGACTTGGGTCAACTCCAGGTACTCTCAGAAACCAGATATCCAGCCAGGTCAGCTTTTTGGGAACATATCCACTTATTTAAAACATTCTCCCCAGCACTTTGGGAAGGCGAGGCAGACACATCACTTGAGGCCAGGCCAGGGGTTTGAGACCAACCTGGCCCACATGGTAAAACCCCAGCTCTACTAAAATACAAAAATTAGCCAGGCATGGTGGTGCATGACTGTAGTCCCAGACACTCAGGAGCCTGAAGTGGGGGAATCACTTGAACCCGGGAGACAGAAGCTGCAGTGAACCAAGATCACACCACTGCACTCCAGCCTGGGCGACAGGAAGACCATGTCTTTAAAAAAAAAAAAAAATTCTCACCCTCTTGAGTGGCATTCTCCCAGACTTCAGACTATTTCTCAATTTCCATCTCAACCAACTGCTTTAAGTCTGCCTTCATCAGGCTCTGGAAGGGCAAAGAGTTGTCTGTTTTGTCCACTACGATATCCTGAGCACCCAGAACAGAGCCCAGCCCAGAGCAGGCTTTCAAATATTTCTGGAAAGAATTACCTGTTACTGAAGACAAGCCAAATGTCAGGAAAAATAGTCCAACTTCACAGGACGGGCAATAAATACAGGAAGCATTACTTCATAGCCATCCTTGCAAGATGAGTAAATTGCAAAGGATTTCTTTGGATGGATTTATGAATGAAAGACACCATAAAATGCTGCTAAAAAGGCCTGGAATCTAGGTTGGCTTTAAGACCATCCTACACTCCCCTGGAGTCCGAAACCACTGCTGTTGGGAGCAAACCACTAAGCTGGAAATTACAGCAGGATTTTCATGGTTTTCAATTTTAAACTAACCCATCACTGCCCCCTTAACCAAAATACACAAAATAATACATGACACAATATATGTAAATATTTTTCAAGGTTTTATTGCAAACCAAAATCAGTTTATCACACACAAAAAAAGTTGTGTGATGGGAGGAGGGAAGGATTGTACATATTATAACCATGTTAATTACAGTACATTAAAATGGTGGTTTACATTACAAATAAGCCTGTAAGTTTAAATATACTAGTGTTATAACCCAATGTACAGACTTTCTCTATACAATACATACAATTATCAGGAATGCAAAAAAAAAAAAAAACCATAAATAATGCCCATTTTACAGGTGACATTTTAAACAATGAAAAACACCAACGGCTCTGACTGACAACTGGGGCATTGGTCCATAAAAACCCTTTCTAAAAATAGAAATATTTGTAGCAGCAATGCTTTCTTTAAGCATCTGAATGAGTCATTGCAAGACCATTTCAATAAATTTTAATTATTAACCATATCTTACAAAAAAGTCTACACATAAATTTATCTTCCAAATATGGAAGAAACAAACAATGTCCCACGTTGTAGTGTCCTGCAAGTGTCACATTGATGCTTATAACAAAATCCATCTGTGATCAGGCATACCACACTCACACAACTGTTCACACAGCATATCCACAAGGGAAAATAAAGAACTGAAACACTCTGCGATAGGAAAAGCTTTGGAGCTAACACAATCTCTTCAAAAAAGGCACATTTCATAATATTCATCATCACAGCCTAGAGAGACCTGCAGGAGACCTTTCTTAGAACAGCGTCCGCCTTCTAACGAAACTCCTGCCTCTGTCTAAGGCGGCACTCTAATGCTCGTTTCAGAGATAGCACCACGTTGGAAGGAAGAATAAAAATGAAAACCTCATGAGCTCACTGAGGAGGATGTGCTCTTCAAAAAGCTTCCAGCGAACAGTGTGCAATAAGATTGCTAAGCTTCCAGAGATGTGCAAATTCTCTTGTAACATGTCCTGTCAGCTGGCGGCTCCACCAAAAGGCTAACTAAAACATTCAGAAACACACATAAAACCCTTTAAAAACCAAGCCCTAACAGCGTTCAGAGGAAAGAGTCCGTGGGAGGCGCGTAGGAAAAGCCTAGGAAAGCCTCGGCAGCTTCCTTGACGCTGGCTGTGACGAGGATGCTGTCGGGGGACTTGCCGATGGAATTGGGGACAGGCTCTTCGGTAAACTCAGGGTCAAAGTGCCGCAGGTCATTGGGCCCACTCTGTGATGGGAAGGGAAAAACACGCTTGTCAAGAACTCACACTGGACACAGGACAGGGAAATCCTGACCAGGCTTTACATACCAAGTTTAAGTCTTACATCAACTTCCATAATCACCCATTTCAAGCACAAAATCTCAAAAGGCTACACACAGTTTAAACATAAGAATAACGTTCACTTTTTGCCTTTTGATGCTTTTATTGATAAATGTGCTTAAAAATTACGGGAGCCTTGTTGGGACACAAACATGTACTTTTTACGTAGGAAAAATAATGGGTTTATGGAGAAAACATCTGCCAATGTATTCCTTCCAACCCTCCCCCAGACGATCCTGAATTAAAAGGAATGCCCTTTGGGCTTCACTGTACTTAGAAGAGACAGATACTCACCACATTTGGGTTAAAAGGGGGAGTAATCTTCTTATTAATGAGATCATCCCAGTTAATTAGCGAGAAGAAGACATGACTCTTAATCTCCATCTGTTGATAAGAAACCCAAGATTAACTTAGACAGGTGCATTCAATAAGGGCAGGGAGGTCTAGTGCACGTCCCCGCTGGCCCCGGAGAACAGGAACACGTCACTCACAAAGTCATCCTTGGCTCCCAGCCGCTTCGTCCTGTCCTTCTGCAGGAGGCCCTCCAGGAGGTGTCTTGCGGAATTTGTAATATTTGGTTTCAACTGGAGGGGCTTGTTCAGAATGTTGTCGTACATTTCAGCTGTGTTTCGGCTATAAAAAGGAGGCTGAAAGAAGGAGAAAATTACTTTAGGCTTAATTGGAAGTTTTGTATGGCATATATTACCGGCAGAGAAAAAGATGTAAACTGCAATAAATACTAGGCTCCATTTGAGAAACTCTCCCCACCTCGATGCTTTCTTTTCCTTTGCTATTTAAGTGTCTACTTTGCAATGTTAATAAGCGGTAGTTTTTCACCATCACATAGGTTAACTGTGGTCCTATCTAGTAAAATGTGAAATGCACAAAATAACTAGGTAAGCGATTATTCTTATGACATATAAAATGACCAATATGCCTCTTAGCTGCATTTGATAAGCCTACTGATAAGGGCAAGACACAATGGCCAAGCATGGGCTGTGTGAAGACAATATTGTAGGGAGCAGGTAGTGTTCCATGGTTCCCAAAGTGCCACTCACCAGGCCATACAGCATCTCATACAAGACGGCTCCCAGGCACCACCAGTCCACGGTCCTGTCATAAGGCTGCTTATGAAGCACCTCAGGTGCGAGATACTGAAAGACAGACCAGGGAAACAAGAGTTCAGAACGGGTGAAAGCAGGCAATCCCACAACCACGCATTTAGTTTGAAAAAGCTAAGAGACCCAGAGCCAGCTTGGAAGACATATATCTTTAGATTCCTTCCTGATAAAACTGCTGGACTTCTTGAGGGTGACTGGCTACCTATGTGTACTAACATTTAGGAAACTGCTGGGCACTCGGTATCTCTTACTTGGGGATTTAGAAAATTTTTATGATGCAGATCTTACAAACAGCTACTTTTCAGTAAACAACAGAAGGCCTTGGGATTTCTCTTGCTACATCAAACAGCGAATGTATTTTATTTGCACTGAAATGTACTAAGACATTTCTGAAAGGAGTTTACTCTTCCTGGTACTTCAAGGCATGATTGTACATCTCTCTCCTGGAAGGCGGGGGTAAACCAGGCACCAAACCAAGAGGGCGCCTACCTCCGGCGTGCCACAGAAGGTGGATGTCGTGCTGTTGTGTTCAATGTTCTCCTTGCAGAGTCCGAAGTCGGTAAGGACAATGTGTCCCTGTGAATCTAGCAAAATATTCTCTGGTTTTAAGTCTCTGTAAAAAAGCGAATAGAAAAGTAGTTGCACAAGTTAATTTCACTTCCTAAGATATCCTCTTAAAGATAATTGCTAAAGGTATTAGAGGCATTTTAGGTTCACTGTAGTTGTATAGTGAAGAGAAAAGGGAGCCTTGTTCTCATCTATTCTGGATTAGGCACAATCCTACTTGGCTGATTCCCCCTTGGCACGAAGTCAAGCCAGCTCACGTGCTAGGGGATCTGGTTTCAGGCAACCAAGTTGCCCATAAACACAAATTATTTTAAGGCCCTATGAAAGAGCCAGTGCTATGTCTCCTTTATACCCAAACAGGTAGCCTTAAGAGCTCTCAGGCTTACCTATAAACGATGTTCAGTGAATGCAGGTAGCCCAAGGCACTGGCTATTTCAGCAGCATAGAAACGAGCCCGTGGTTCCAGGAAGCAGCGTTCCCTCTGGAGATGGTAGAACAACTGCGAGAGACAGAACAAAGTCAGGCTGGGTTGCAAATGGACTTAATTAGTTTTGACATATACAGCAAAAGAACAACTGCAGGAAGCAGCCCCAAGTAAGCTATTAACTATAAACCTGATAGGTTGAAGGAAATGCTAATTCTGGTAACATTCTCCCCACCAAGTATCTTTGAAAACTTTCTTCTCAAACTAAAACAAAGCAGGCTATGCAGAGACACTAAGAGTTGACGTCTTCTATTCCCCCTGCTCACCTCTCCACCATTAATGTAGTCTAGGACAAAGTACAATTTGTCAGCAGTCTGGAAAGAGAAGTGAAGGCCCACCAGGAAAGGGTGTTTCACATTCTTCAGCAGAACATTCCGCTCCGACATAATATGCTTCTCCTAGGAAAATGACAATTCAGATTTAGTGGCATATTTCAACTTGGCACCAAAGTTCCAAGATCAAGATTATTCAAGGAGTGTCTACCTCCAATGCCAACCTCATCAAGCACATCTCATACCTCTTTCTTTTTCAGGATTGCTTTCTTCTGTAAAACTTTGACTGCATAGAACACTTCTTCTGCCTTGTGTCTTGCTAGAAGAACCTGAAATTTCAATTTAAAAAAAAATCATTTGTCTATCCTCATCCAGGGAGAATGTAAAATGAGGACATGAAGAAAGTGTACCAAAAGATCTTCAGATTTGAAATTACCTTTCCAAAACTGCCCTTCCCAATCACTTTCAAGAAGTGAAAGTCAGATGGTTTAGCATGAGGATTGGACGATGGGCCAAGGTTGATTTGCTGAGAAGGACTTGGCTAGGAAAAAAAGAAAAGGATTTCTTTTAATATCATTGCTTCAAAGGAAGACATCTATAATATAAACGATGTAGAAGATGTTACATCTACAAATGACTGGGGCAAATGACCATACATCTATCTATAAACATTCAAAACTACATTTCATCACAAGTCATTTCAAATGAGTATGGAAACTGCACACAATCATGTTGTTTCGGACAGATAAAACTTTTTAATGAAATATGCCTTTTAAAATAATCCACTTTGGAGGTAAAATACGCCCACGAAAAAATAAAATAATACTGACTGAATACTTAAATATTTGTTATCACTTGTTATGCCATAAAGTAATGAAGCATTCCTGCTTTGATACTAAATTCTAGAAATGCTATTTTAAACCATTAAGGCAGGAATACTAACCGACTCTCTTTACAGTTCTCCACAGAGGCACTGCACATAGAAAATACTTACTGGAGGAGAAGGGTTGGCATTCATAAGCTCAGGCTCCTGAGGTTGGGAGATTTTCAAGATGGACTGAACTTCAGGGCTGCAGGGAATAAAGGGCACGATTCAGAATCCAGCTCGCCACTAGGGGGCACACCAACATCAAAAGTCAGTTTCTGGCTCTACCGTCTTCTACCCGGATAATTCGGTGTTTAAACTGAAAATACCCCAATATATTACTCAGTTAAAGAAAATAATAAACCCCGTTAAATACAGAAATAAGGATTGTTGCTCATGGAGAAAGGGCGTGAATTCGGCCGACACGAACCATTTATCTTACATCTCCAGTTCAAGCCAAAACAGCAAATTAACTTTAATGCTTAAAATGTGTCTAATATATTAAAATTTAAGGAGAAAAGAGATTCCCACCCCAGAAGAAGTCTTCGCCTTCCCGATAAACGCCGTGATGAGAATGTTTACTGCTGGCAAATTCAAACCAGGCTAGTTATTCTTATTTCCTCAAATCCCGTCAAACTTACTGTTTGCATGCATAGGAGTTATTGGCAATCTTCTGAATAAAGTCGTTCAGGCCCATCCTCCTTTGCTTCATGAAAGCTGTGGATTAAGGAGGAGAAATAAAGAAACGTTTAGACGGCTTCATAACGTCCGGAGCCACACACACTAATCTGATGCCGGACTTTCAAAAAATTTCCACTTTGAGTCTCCTGGAGCATAAGTCCCGCCAGATTCCTGCACTCACCGATGAGAATTGCCACCATGCCCCTCATCCTGGAGTAAGTGAGGGTGCCCTTAGCCGCCTCGGTTTTCACCGTCATCACCACCGCGGGGAGACAGGAAGACGTTAGCGCTCGGAGACCGGCTCGGTGTATGCTGCGCCGGGCCGCGCGCTCGGCCTTATAGGCGAGGCACCGCCGCGGGGGCGGGGCCTGCGCGACAATGAGAAGCGGCCCCGCCCTTCGCCTCGCCCCTCCCTCCGCCCGGACCGCCTTGCGGTTTGCTGGCAGCGGTGCTGCCTGCGGCGGGCGGTTCTGTCCCCATTGAGAGGGCGAGCCCCGGGCAGGGGCGCGAGGACCGTCCGGGGAGGGCCTGGCGCGGGGCCGTTATCAGCCTCCATCAGCCCCCGAGGCAGGAGAGAGGGAACGCGCCAGCGGAGGGCGCGGGGAGGGCCGGAGAGCCCAGGGTAGTTTTCCACCTCTCATTTATTCCGCCGCCCGAGAAAGCCGGGGTCGCAGCGCCGAGGCGCTTCCCGGCGGGTGCGCGGCGGCCACGGTGGCTTCGCTCACTCCCTCCCTGCAGATTGCCTTTCCCCGGCCTGGCGCCGTCCTGCGGCCGGACCCCTACCTCCCTCCCCAGCCCAAGCCGGCGGTGCGCGCCACCCTCTGGGGTTTATCTCTGGGGCGCAGGGCGAAGCGCGCGACCTTGCCTGCCAGGTCCTCCCGTTCCCGCCGCCGGGACCCCGGCTCCCAGAACTCCGACGAAAGCCTGCCCCTGCCGACGAGCCCGCGAGCCGGGCAGGAGCCGAGCCGCTCTGGGGAAGTGAGCCAAGTCCCCAGCGGGGCCGGCGACCGCGCTTACCCAGTCCGCTCAGCAGGAAGGACTCGCTCCTTTTCTGCGCCTCGGCCCTCTTTTTGTGGCGGGGCCGCAGTAGGGACTCGAGCCGGGCCCTGGCCAGCGCGCCCTGCATCTCCCCCATGGGCAGCGGGCAGCGGGCGGCGGGGCGCACGGCAGGCGAGAGCGACCGGCGAGCACTGACGTTTCCTTGAAGGAGCCGCCGTGACTCAGGCCGGGCAAGATTTCCTGCCCCGAGTCCCAAAACAAACAAATGGCCCTTGTGCACGGTCGGGTCGCTTCCGAAAACGCCTTTTTTGTGCTTTTGGCCAAAACCAAGCAAGGCTGAAAAATCCCAGAACTTGGAAGAGGAGGAAGGAAGGAAAGAAAGAGGGAAGGGGGGGAGGGAGAGGTCAGGAATGTGGAGGGGAGGGGGGCGGAAATAAAAGTCGTCTCTGCTCTAAAGGAAAAAGTACAATCTGCATTTCACTTTTTTTTTCTAAAGTAATCTCTGAGAACATTTTGTCCGTTCCGCATGTAATTTTTTTCCTTGCATTTTTAATCTCTGCCATGCCAAGAACACGTGAGGAGGTAACAAGCGAAGGGAGGGGGTAGCTTTGCCCGGAGACCGACCTGGCGTGACCCGGGCATCCTCGATTCCTCTATGGGGCCTGCTCTCCCGCTCTCCCACCTGAAAACCCCGCAGGTCACGATACAGGATCTTAAAATCATCCCTACTCCTCCCTGGATTTAACTCAAGGCTGCCCCAGGGCTTGTCTTCGTTTTGCCACCTCGCTCTTTCTCTCGAGTCCCACAGAAACTGTGACTTTATCCTGAAAGATTAGCCGGGTGACCCCGCTGCAGAAGGCAGGGCAGGGAAGGGAGGGAAGCTGGAGGCGGCGGCCCGGGCTCTGCAGAGCAGCGATGCCGGTGCCTTCCAGTAACCCCGCGACTGGGGGATGTCTGGGAGCCGCAGGCTGACCGCCGGCGCGGGGACGTGA
Source organism: Theropithecus gelada (assembly GCF_003255815.1). NCBI lineage: Eukaryota > Metazoa > Chordata > Mammalia > Primates > Cercopithecidae > Theropithecus > Theropithecus gelada. The sequence continues at coordinate 158,901,886 of NC_037671.1, forward strand.
GCCAGTGCTGGCTGGGAAGCCGCGAGCGCAGCGATTGGGCCCAGAGCAGGCAGTTACAAGTTACCACTACTCGCAAGGCCAGGTACCTGGCGCTCACTGTTGCTGTCTGCGGTGGCTGCCCTGCCATGACCTCTTGCTGCCAAGGGCTCTGCCATTTTAAAGTTGCCTACTGGATCTGGCACAGTCCCGAAATACCAGCTGTCAAACCAGGAATAGCATGTGAAACGCCTTTTCCTTGGTCTTGGGCAGGGGTTTGTTTTGCAGGCAAAACCACCCCCACTTGCCCTAAAGTGATCTCTAGTCTCAACTGCTTCTTGGTTGGCTTTGTTGCAACAGTCCCAAACCGAGAGAAGAGAAACACACATTCTCTTTCCTGGAGTCTGGCTGGGAACGTTTTCTTAGTGCCCACACTTTAAAAAAAGCACTTACTGGGGACGGGCGCAGTGGCTCACACCTGTAATCCCAGCACTTTGGGAGGCCGAGGCAGGTGGATGACGAGGCCAAGAGATCGAGACCATCCTGGCTAACATGGAGAAACCCCGTGTCTACTAAAAATAGAAAAATTAACCAGGCGTGGTGGTGTGCGCCCATAGTCCCAGCTACTCGGGATGCTGAGGCAGGAGAATCGCTTGAACCCGGGAGGCGGAGGTTGCCGTGAGCCGAGATCGTGCCACTGCACTCCAGCCTGGCAACAGAGCGAGACTCGTCTCAAAAAATAAAAATAAAATAAAATTTAAAAAAGCACTTACTAGTACCTGAAATTGACATGCAACCTAAAGCAATGTTTAGGCAATTTCAAATCACAGTAACTGGCCTATGTCTGCTTCCTTTTGCACGGAATCGTCATAGAATATGACTTTGTTATTGCCAATGCCACCCATACGTCATGTCCCACCATTCAACTAGCCTAGCTCAGCCTAGCCCTGCTCCCACCTGGTTCCTTCTCCTGTTGAGAGAGCAAATTGTGCTCAGGCTGTCCAGAAACATCAACCTGCACACAGACTTTTGCATGTTTGTTTTCAAACATTAAATTAAGAAATCTACAACCAGAGACCCTCTCCTACACCCCACCTTATGTGCCTTCCCCATGTCAAGTAACCCCAAATCCTCTGAGGCATCTGCAAAATATAGTACTGTAAGTACGAACCTTTCAAAGGGGATTTTATAGCTTCTTCTTTCATTCTTCGGGTTGCCCAAGGATATGCAGGTTGGGGATTACTTCTGGAGGCTGGAGGTAGAGCTCAGTTATGGCTGAAGTAGGCTTCCCTGCTACATGCCTCTGATAAGCTGGAAGCTCTGAGATGACATGACAGCACGAGCCAGAGGCGGCTATCCCTGTTCTGTTATGAACCCCACTTTATATCAAGGCAATTTAAATACAGGAAGGGAGCAAGCTGCAAAGTTCAACCCTGGGCCATTTATTCTCCCCATTGCAACATCACTCAGAAAATTACAGTCATCAGCGTCCTAGCTTTATTACACCCCCAGCACGACACACAAGAAATGTAACTTAACTGATTATCCTCACATATCAGTCCAGAAAAAATTCAAAACACATGCACAGGGTTCATTTTCTCAAAGAGGCTCTGTGGCATGCATTCCGGGAGGAACGTGGAATTCAAGTCGGAAGGCTCTACGCGGAATAGAGAATAGATGCAACCGTATGATTTGTGGTTGGAAAAGAAAGGGAACGTCTGATGTGCTCCTTCCTCCCCTACCCTAATGTTCAGCACTTGGAGACGGATGGTCGGCTAAACTTATCATTTAACCGAGAGAATCAAGTTGTTGAGACTGGCTTTTCTTCCAACCGGATACCTGATGGGTGGAGCAGGCGCCCCCTGTTCTGTCCCAGCAACCTACTAAGACTTCCGAACAGGAAGGTGACACACGGCGGAGGGGTGCTTGGGGGGAGGGGGAGACGGGGGAGCTGTTTGTGACGCGCGCCTGTTAACACTGCACAGGCTTTAGGTTGCCCTGTAGCTGCTATTCAAACGCTTGATCTGTCCTTCCTTCCTGTCGCCAGCCTCTTTCTTTGGTCCAGATAGTCCTCCTACTGGGAGGAATCCGGCCCCTTTCCTCTTACTCCCTGGTGGCCAAGTGGTCAGAGTAGCCTCGCGAACTGTTTGTAAATGCAACCTAGAGGGCGATCGAGTTCTCTGGGAGAACTTGCTCTGTATACGCGACTTCCCCCACTTGTCTCCTGAGATTCTATTGGTCCAGAGAATTTCTCTACAACGCCTCGTGCAGTCATAGAAAATATAGACGGCTTGATATGAGATAGGCTGATTACTTCCCCCACTCCTCCAAACGAATGGTCTCACATTTATGTCTCGGTGCTGGGAAAACTGCAGTCAAAAACCCTCAAGTGGGAATGATTGACCACGATAAAAAGCTTGCACTGAAACTAAATGTTTCCCAGTGCATGTGCATTTTAATGCTTCAGAAAAATTTTTTTTCACTCTTCGATTTTATTCCCCTATAGTCTGATGGACTATCAATGCTAAAACCTGAGAGCTTCACAAAGATACAACTTTTTTCATTTAACTTTAAAAGGCTTATAAATTACTGGTATTTCTCAACATATTAGAGAAAATATTTTGAAAAATATTTTTATAAGGACTTAACCATATTCACTCTTAAGACACTTCTTAAATGTATCAGCTGTAATGTTCATGATTCCCCGTGCATGTTATCTTCCATTGATAACAAGGCAATATAATTGTTTCATATTGTTCAAAGTACCATCAATTATAGAACAATCCTATGCAGAGTTTAAGTTCCCATACTTTTTGATTCATTGTTTGATGTGCATACAAATCTTTCCCTGGAACACCCTCAAAACAGCACATAGAAATACCAGAAAACATAATTATTATAATTATAGAAAACATAATTATTACTCTAGAGAGAAACTGAATGGATCAGTTTTTGTTGAAGGTTGTCAGCAAAGCCATGTCTTTTTTTTTTTTTTTTTACAATATTCATCCAACAGAAAATGATGATGACAAATGAGTTTATTCATTATAGCTATGATAGACAAGTCACTAGCAATGGTGGTTATTTAAATGTCTATTTATAGACACAGGTTGTATAGTAATTATTACCTTCCATATTCATAATTGTCAAAATTGACATGCATAAAGATAAGAATGTGATACAGCAGGTAACTAAGATAACACTATCTATAATCATAGTGTTAAAAGTTATTAAAACCCACAAAACTAATTATTTCATTTATGCAGGGCTTATATTTTTTTCCAAGACAGAGGGGATAAGATTCTACACCCATTCCTTCTAAAAAGTAAGCCCATAGGAAAATTGATGGGAGGGTAGGAACATGATTTGGTAGTAAATTTTTTATGTCATTCAGGGGATAAATTAAAGAGAAGAAGCCAGTGGGAATCCTTGACATGGCAGGAATGAAAAGCTTTTTTTTTTTTTTTTTTTTTTTTTTTTGAGATAGAGTTTCACTCTGTTGTCCAGGCTAGAGTACAGTGGTACAGTCACAGCTCACTGCAGCCTCAACCTCCTGGGCTCAAGTGATCCTCCCACCTCGGATTCCTGAGTAGCTGGGATTACAGGCACATGCCACCATGCCTAGTTAATGTGTTTGTCTTTTATAGACACATGGTCTCACTGTGTTGCCCAGGCTGGTCTCAAACTCCTGGGCTCAAACGATCCTCCTGCCTCAGCTTCCTAAAGTGCTAGGATTTTAAGTGTGAGCCACTGCGCCTCACCTGAGGAATGAGAATCTAGATAGCAAGAGACCAACAGATCTTTCTCAGGCTGAAAACGTACCCATCTCCATCTTGGCAATATTGTCAATGTCTGATTTATTATAATCCAATCAATGATTAAAAACAAAAACAAAAACAAAAAAACCACCAGCTAGAATGCAATATGATAGGTAAGGAATCGTATGTATGTGACAACTTTATTTTTGGTTCTCAGGATTGACCTGGAAAATGGTGTCCAGGGAACTTTCCATATGATTATGGAAAATGATACATTGGTCTGGACAGAAGAGTAAATTGGAAAAATTTGTAAGTCAACATTTAATACTATTGGTAAACTCAAGAGGGCTGTGGTGGCCAGGTGCAGGGGCTCACACCTCTAATCCCAGCACTTTGGGAGGTTGAAGCAGGAGGATCACTTGAGCCCAAGAGTTTGAAACCAGCCTGGGCAACATAGTGAGACCCTGTCTCTACAAAAAATACAAAAATTATCCATGCATGGTGGCACACCTGTAGTCCCAGCTATTTGGGAGGCTGAGGTGGGACAATTGCTTGAGCCCAGGATGTTGGAGGTTTCAGTGAGCCAAGATCTTGCCACTGCACTCTAGCTGGGACAACAAAGTGAGATCCTATCTCAAAAAAAAAAAAAAAAAAAAAAAAAAAAGACTGTGGCCTTACTGAAAGCCATATATTATTGACATACCTTTACTGTTAGGCATTTGCATTTTAAAAGGCCACTTTTCAACTCAAAAAAATTAATTTGCAATGATAAAATGTCAAGCATTCAAACAAGAAACAGGTTTGAGAGCTTTGGGGTGAGAGGTCTCTCGCCGTACCTGGCCTGGTCTGCCTCCTCTCCATTCTCTCTAAGGTAAACCTACATGGGCATCTACTTCCCCCATAAGTCCAGCAGCCAGAATCCTTCCTAAGACACACATATTAAAGGTGTAACTGACACGAAGACAATATAAAGGGCTCTCTTTCACCCCCACTTTATTTACAAAGGGCCAATAGTAAATAAGGAGTCTGGATTTCTGGTGGACATCTTTTGTCAAACTAAAGTGAAACCTGAAAGCTTTAATTTGCTCAGTATAAATCTCTCTCCAAGTCTCTCCCACTCCTCTCCTCTCCTTTCCTTTCCCTTTCTTTCTCTTTCTTTCTTCCTTTCTTTCTTTTTTTCTATTTGTTTGCTTGTTTTTTTTTTTTTTTTTTTGAGACGGAGGAGGCTTACTGTGTCGCCCAGGCTGGAGTGCAGTGGCGTGATCTCAGCTTACTGCAGCCTCTGCTTCCCTGGTTCAAGCAATTCTCCCTGCTCAACCTCCTGAGTAGCTGGGATTACAGGCACGTGCCACTATGCCCAGTTAATTTTAGTACTTTTAGTAGAGATGGGGATTCACCATGTTGATCAGACTGGTCTCGAATTCCTGACCTCAAGTGATCCACCCGCCTTAGCCTCCCAAAGTGCTGGGATTACAGGCATAAGCTACCACGCCCGGCCCAAGTCTCTCCCATTTCTGAGCCTATAATCAATCTAGAAGGAGGCAACAGAAGCTTGGGCCACCCCTAAGGACTTAAGGACTGTTTCCTGTGAACTCTGCATGCCAGTTGTAACAACAAAAGATACATGTAATAGTAACCAGCAATGGAAAAAACAGTTATGGGGATGTCAGTCTAGTTGGCAACGACTGAGGCTTGCTACCTGTGAGTTTTTTGTTTTATTTTGTTTTTTGAGATGGAGTCTCACTCCATCACTCAGGCTGGAGTGCAGTGGCGCAATCTCGGCTTAATGCAACCTCCGCCTCCCAGGTTCAAGCGATACTCGTGCCTCAGCCTCTCAAGTACCTGGGATTACAGGCACCTGCCACCACACCTGGCTAATTTTTGTACTTTTAGTAGAGATGGGGTTTTACCATGTCGGTCAGGCTGATCTCAAACGCCTGAGCTCAAGTGATGTGCCCTCCTCAGCCTCCCAAAGTGCTGGGATTACAAGTGTGAGCCACCGTGACTAGCCATACCTATGAAATTTTAGACAAGGTATTCTCTAACCCTTAATATTGTCATCTGTATATCAGGGAGAGTTATACTTGCCTCATATAAGTTGTGAAAAATAATGGAAATAGGCCAGGTGTGGTGGCTTACACCTGTAATCCTAGCACCTTGGGAGGCCAAGGCAGGTGGATCACTTGAGGTCAGGAGTTCAAGACCAGCAGGCCAACATGGTGAAACCCCATCTCTACTAAAAATACAAAAATTAGCCGGAAATCCCTTGAACCTGGAAGGCAGAGGTTGCAGTGAGCTGGGATCATGCCACACTGCACTCCAGCCTGGGCAACAGAGCGAGACTCCGTCTAAAAAAAAAAAGGAAATAAAGAATTTAGTAAGCGCCTCTCTCATGTTGGAGTTTTAAGTAGAAAATATGATCTGTGTATATTTGCCAGCCCCACCCTACACACGTCACAAGTACAAACAGAACACTGTCGCACAGTGCAAAGGGTTCCAACGAATCAAAACAATAATACATCAAGCGATTATGGGCTGTGAGTAAGGCACTTGCACAGTATGGGACACTTAATCTGCTGGGCCAAGGCAAAGCCTATGTGATAGGAATTCTGTGAAAGGCCTGAATGATTATCCACTTAGTTCTTCCATCCTCCCCCTCCTCCGTTCAGTCTCCCTCACAGACAGTGCTCCTGAATGTGCTGTATCAAGAAACAAAATGCCATGATTACTGAATAAAGACTTGTTTACCAAGTGTTTGCAGCAAAGACTGCAGTTTAGCGTGAAAAAGTAGAAAGCAAACCGAAACTAACTCAAGAAAGTTTGTACTTGCTCAAGGAAACAACAGAAGGCAAATACAGAAATACAGACCTATTGAGAGGGTGGAGGGAGTCATTGAAAGAAGATCAGAGGCCAGTCAGTGCTTATCGTGCTTTTTCTAGGTCAATAAGCTTATCCTGCAGGAATGAGAAGAGGAACAAGATCCAACTGAGCCTGGCCTCTGTTAGTTTTAGTCATTCAGATCTCTGTGGCGCACCTCTTTCATGTATTGATTTATTGTATTGATATATGTTGATGAACATATTTTGGGGTAACATGGTATTTTGAAACATGTGTACAATGTGTAATGATGAAATTAGGATAATTGGGATATTCGTCATCTCAAACATCTCAAACATTTATCTTTTCTTTGTGTTGAGAACATGCCAATTCTTCCCTTTTAACTATTTTGAAATATACAATAAATTATTGTTAACTCTAATTTCCCTAGTGCCATATCGAGCACTAGAACTTATTCCATCTGTCTGGCTGTATTTTGTACCCAGTAATGTGAATGGGTTCTTGACGGGCACTGTGTTAAGCCCTGGATCTAACAAGGATGTCACGATGGGCGGTGTTGCTGTACTCAGGGAGGACGTGGTCTATATTTTGTAAAACGTAACTGCACGTTCCCAAAAGCAAAGGTGAGCTTACAGACATTTCTAATTTTCCTCAGGCCCAGCTATGCCTTAATGTCATTAAAGTACAGCCTTGGGCATGTTTGATCATTTAGATTATCTAGTTTTTCAAGTGAGGAATGTGCTGGAACGTCTTCTGCAGCTCTGATATTGTACAGTTCTATGATGTCTGGGAGAAAATAAACCCAGAAGGAACTTCTGGAGGCCCAGACTACTCTCCTGGTGTGCTTTCCTATAATAATGCCCCACACCCAGCTGATTCTTTAGAATAACCTGCCCTACCCCCCACCCCAGGCATTGGATCCCTCAGTCAGGAATTTGTGTGTTTAGTTATTTAAATCTCAGGTGTTTCTCTGGACCTTGAGTTCCTTGAAGGTCAGGCAGCACAATTTGTGTCTCTTACCTGCCTAACATTCTCTAATCAGGTCGCTGCCTGCCCCTCTGACCTCTCCTCCTACCTTCCCCCTCCCTCCAGGTTTGCACCACTGTGGTGCTCTCTGTTCCCTTTGCAGGCGAAGCCAGTGTCTGCCCAAGGGACTTCACCTTTGCTGTGCCCTTCACCTGGAATGCTTTCCTCCTCATGCTCACATAGCTGGCTCCTTCTTGTCATTCGGATCTCCCAGTAAATATCTTATAGGCTGAGAGTAGTAGCTCATGCCTGTAATCCCAGAAATTTGGGAGGCCAAGGCGGGCAGATCACGAGGTCAGGAGATCAAGACCATCTTGGCCAACATGGTGAAACCCCGTCTCTACTTAAAACAAACAAACAAACAAACAAACAAAAATTAGCTGGGCGTGGCGGCGTGCGCCTGTAGTCCCAGCTACTTGGGAGGCTGAGGCAGGAGAATTGCTTGAACCCGGGAGGTGGAGGTTGCAGTGAGCTGAGATCGCATCACTGCACTCCAGCCTGGATGACAGAGTGAGACTCTGTCTCAAAAAAAAAAAAAAAAAAAAAAAAAAAAAAAATCACATTGACACAGTGGACCATGGACCAAAAGTAGCCAGTAGCTGGCCATTCCTCGTCATTCACTCTGTTTCAATTATCTGCATATTAGTTTTATTATGTGACTTTTTCTGCGTTTATTATTGATTTACCCAACTAGAAAGTAGTCTCTATGAGGTAGGGATATCACGTTTGTTTGTTTAAGACAGGGTCTTGCTCTGTCCCTCAGTCTGGAGTGCAGTGGTGCAATCATGGCTCACCGCAACCTCCGCTTCCCAGGCTCAAGCAATCTTCCCACCTCAGCCTCTCTAGTAGATGGGACCACGGGTGTGTGCCACCATGCCTGGCTCATATTTGTATTATCTGCAAAGATGAGGTCTTGCTGTGTTAGCCAGGCTGGTCTCAAACTCCTGGGCACAAGTGATCTGCCCGCCTAAGCCTCCCAAAGTGCTGGGATTATAGGCGTAAACCACTGCCCCTAGCCAGAATAATTATCTACATTATTTGCCACATCATCCCGGGTGCCCAGGAGAGGGCCTAGCCCACAGGAAGTTCTTGAGAAATAAAATGCTTTCATAATGGTTTACATTAAACCCTCTCTATGGATGACATCATATGAATTTGGCTTATAGAAAAGTATGCCATTGTAACCTGTTTGACTCTTGTCATCCAATCAACTTTCCTCAAGAACTTCAGAATCTTTCCTCCTGCCAGGCGACGACATGGTCACCTCACAGAGTGTTTTCTTCCTGTCTTGCAGTCATGAAGTTCTCTATCATTTTTGTATTGCCAGAAAGCCTGAATGAACATTTAGCCCAAACCCCTTCTACTTTATATCCCTTTATACCCTCTCAAAATAGCCTTCTCTACACAACGATAAGGACTTGATAAAAGGGACCCTATTGTGCAGCCCCTGTCCGGACAAAGTAGTTTTAAAGCCATAGCAGAATGGCCATCAGGTTGTCAGAAATGACAAAAGCCACAGCACATGTGGAAGTGGTGCAAATGCTTAGTGCCAAGTTAAGATACAAAACTACACTTTCATATCTCTATGATTACGTGTGTGTGTGTGTGTGTGTGTGTATTACGGTTTTCCAGAGAATAAAACCAATAGGATATATCTAGAGAGAGAGAGAGAAAGAGATGGAGAAAGAGAAGAGAGGAGATTTATTAGGGGAATTGGCTCATACAATTATGAAAGCTGATAAATCCCATGGCAGGCTGTCTGCAAGCTGGAGACCCTGGGATGCCACTAGCATGGCTCAGTCCAAGTCTGAAGAACTGAGAATCTGGGGGCTGCTGGTGTAAGTCCTAGCGTCCAAAGGCCAAAGGCTGGAGAACCTGATGTCTGAAGGCCGGAGAAGAAGCATGTATGCCAGCTCCAGGAGAGTGAGTGACCTACCTGCGGTTCTATCTAGGCCCCCAGGCGACTAGACACTACCCCCCTCACCTACCTGCCCCCACATTAGTGGGGGCGGGTCTTTTCTACTTAGTCCACTCAGACTCATGCATCAATCTCCTTTAGAGGTGCCCTCAAGGCCATACCCCAAAATAATGCTTTGCCATTTTTCTACGTATTCCTTAATCCAGTCAAGTTGACACTTAAAATTAACCATCACAAGTTCTCCCCTTTCAACTTGGCAGCCATACACACCTCTTTGTGTCACACTTAATCTCCAAATAAAGACAATAGCAAAGTGATAATTCCACCTAATATAATGCACCTGTTCTGTGTTCAACAGAAAACATTCTAGTCCCTTCCCCAGAAGACAAGGTAAAGTCCTTGGGTGATGTTTACTCTTCTGCTGATATCCCATAACTTAAATACTATGATATAAAATTAACAATACTTAAATACTGACATAAAGTCAATAAATCTTGTAGATACTGATATAAAGTCAATAAATGTTGTGTTACATGATAAAGAAATAAGAGAAGAATGAAAACAAATATATTAATATATGTACATAGACGCACAAACATATTCTTAACAAAACAGGGAGGAAATACTTATCACAGTTACAGTGCTTATTTCTGCGACTGGTCACCTGGTCATAGCTGGTATTTATAACTACCTTCCTTTACTACTCATTCTATATTCCCTTTACCTTCAACAAGAACCTCAGTTGATTGTGGTTGTTTATGTGGCAGGTGACTCAAACCGACATTTCTGAAGAGTCTGGGCCATTCACAGTCTTACTTGGATTGAGTTGTTGTAATTTCTCATTGACCTTAATCACAGGACATGGTAATACTAAGAGACATCCTAAGGGATCTCCTGTATTTCAGACATACACTTCTGTTTTGTTTTGTTTTGAGACGGAGTCTCACTCTGTCGCCCAGGTTGGAGTGCATTGGTGCGATCTCGGCTCACTGCAACCTCTGCCTCCTGGCTTCAAGCAATTCTCTTGCCTCAGCCTCCTGAGTAGCTGGGATTACAGGCACCCACCACTATGCCCGGCTAATTTTTGTATTTTAATAGAGACAGGGTTTCAGTATGCACGTCAAGCTGGTCTCGAACTCCTAACCTCAAATGATCCGCTCATCTCGGCCTCCCAAAGTGCTGGGATTACAGGTGTGAGCCACCATGCCTGGCAGACATACACTTATTTATCTCCATTGTGGAATAGTAGTCCAATTTCTCCCTAGTATTTTGTATCAGTTACTCCAGCCAACATCATAACTCCCTTCTTAGCTTTTTGATTCAGAGGCATGAGGATCCCAAAGTGGCTGGGTGGTAGTCTTAACTTTCAGTTCAATGGAATCATTGTTGTGTCTCCGGAAGCACTCCTCCCTCTGGAACTAAGACCTCCAGGCCTGCAGATCATAAAGTCATGGAAACAGAAAGCAAAAATGTTTCCAATGGGTCACTAGGGGGAATAGTGAGTGGTGCCACTCCCATTTCCACCCCTTCCACCCCTTCCATTTCTGGACCTGTGGATCCTGGCTATGGGAGAGGCAGCACCATATGCTGGATGTTGATTCAGAGCATATACAACTTTCTGAAGAACCCTGCACCAGCCATGCAAAAAATCGTCACTGTAACTTCCAAAGGTCATTACACCATTCATTCTATTAACCCAGCTGCTCCAGGATGATGGGAAACATGGTTAAGACCAGTGAATTCCAGGAGCATGGGCCCATTGCTGCATCTCTTTGGCTATAAAATGTATTCCTTGATCAGAAGCAGTGCTGTGTCTGTGTGGAATACCATGACAGGGGATAGGGCATTCTGGGAGTCCATGGATGGTAGTTGTGGCAGAAGCATTGTGTTCAAGGAAGGCAAATCCATATTCAGATTAAGTGTTTATTGCAGTAAGGATAAAACACTGCTTCTTCCATGATGGAAGCTGTCCAATATAATCAACCTGCGACCAGGTGGCTGGCAGATTACCCTGGGGAAAGGTGCCATATCAGAGGCTCAGTGTTCATTTCTGTTGCTGGCAGATTGGGCACTCAGCAGTGGCTGTAGCCAGGTTGGCCTTAGTGAGTGGACGTCCATGTTGCTGAGTCCATGCATAATCTCCATCCTTGTCACCATGGCTACTTTGCTTATGAGTTCACTGGATGCAAGGGTGGTTGGGGAAAGGGGCTCTCTGGTATCCACAGAATGGGTCATCTTATCCACTTGATTGTTAAAATATCCCTCTATTGAGGTCACCCTTTGCTGAGAATTCACGTGGACACAAATATCTTTACCTTTTTTTTTTTGCTCATTCAGAGAGGTCTATTCACAGATCACTTCCCCAAATTTCTTTGTCACCAATTTTCCAATCATGTTCCAGCCAAACTATTGGCCACAGCCCATAAATTGGTATATAATTGCATAGCTGGTCATTTCTCCTTAGAAGCAAAATGAACAACCAGGTGCTCGAAGTTCTGCTCACTGTGCGGATATCTTTTCAGCACTGTCCTTCAGGGACCTGCCAGAAAGAGACCATAGTGCTGCAGCTGTCCACTTGTGTGATTTTGTGATTTTCTATATACAGATATATACATGTATGATAGCATCAGTAACTCAGCGGTGTTACCCATGGCATGAGGGTGTGACACACAGGCTTCACCTCACACAGAGACAAGAAAACAGTAATTCACCAACTTCATACTAAGAAATAAACACTAAGATTTTTATTTCCTGCAGATTCCATGCCTTCATTTTCTGTTTTCTTAGCACACAGTAGATTTCAGAGCCACCATGCCCAGCCAACTTTTTTTATTTTTTTGAGTCAGGGTCTTGCTTTGTCACCCAGGCTGAAGTGCAGTGGTGTGATCATGGCTCACTGCAGCCTCAACCTCCTGGACACAAGTCATCCTCCCACTTCAGCCTCCTGAGTATCTGGGGCTACAGGCACATGCCACCATGCCTAGCAATTTTTTTTTTTTTTTTTTTGAGACAGGGATTCCCTATGTTGCCCAGGCTGGTCTCAAGCTCCTGGGCTCAAGGGATCCTCCCACCTTGGTCTCCCAAAGTGCTAGGATACTAGGTGTGAGCCTCTCACGCAACCCAGACAATTTTTTTTTTTTACAGACACTTTTTATAAAACTATTTGTTTCTGAGTCGTGATTATAGAATCCCTTTAACAAATAAGATTAGTTATCCCCTAAAGGATTGTTTGATGGTTTGGGGTCAAGCATTTCAGATACTGCATATTAACTACCTCTGTTATACAGGTGTGTGTGTATGTATGTATATATAAATATACACATATATTTTTGTGTGTCTGATAACACCAACTTTGTTCCCTAATCATAATTTCACAGAAGATACAAATGGAATCTAAAAGAATGAAAATTAGCTTTTGTATAAGACCACAAGAAAATTACAGAGAAGAAATGAAACAGATGTGAGCAAAAGATGGGAATCATATATAATGTCTAACCTTATAAACTACATAAACATGGTTACTTCAAGAAGCTACTACTATAATATTACTTATTATTTGTTTATACAATTTCGCTTAAAATTATATTGTATTCTCTACTTATTTAGAGCAAATGATTGTGCCAAATAGATAAGACTGTTTCCATCAATTAGTATCTATAATTATTCTATTTCACAACTCATAAAGTGTTGCTTAAAAATCTAATTCCTTAGAACACAAGCACAGATCATCACAATAGACCTAGTTAAAGTTCATTTTGCAAATCATGTTGTTTATACACCTTATATACTAACATAAATCCAGTTTAGCAAGGCAGTTAGTAAGCCCTGACTTTACTTTTTAAAAGCAAAAGTATTCTCTTTTCTCTCTTTACCACATTGTAAGTACTGTTTTTTGGGGTTTGTTGTTGTTGTTGTTGTTGTTGTTTTGTTTTTTTTGAGACAGAGTCTCACTCTGTCACCCTGGCTGGAGTGCAATGGCACCATCTCAGCTCACCACAACCTCCACCTCCTGGATTCAAGTGATTCTCCTGCCTCAGCCTCCTGAGTAGCTGGGATTACAGGTATGTGCCACCATGCCTGGCTAATTTTTGTATTTTTAGTAGAGACATAGTTTCACCATGTTGGCCAGGCTGGTCTCAAACTGCTGACCTCAGGTGGATCCACCCTCCTTGGCCTCCCAAAGTGCTGGGATTACAGGCGTGAGCCACTGCACCTGGCTCTAAGTACTGTTTTTATATCTACAATCTGCTCCTATATTCATAACTGATAGTCAATTGCCTTTTGACTTTTCCTTCTATAGTGGAAAAAAAAAAACAAGCAAAGAGCAGAAATGGGGCCCTGTCATACATTGTTTCTTTCTTTTTCTCCTTTCCTTTCTCCTTTCTCCTTTCCTTTCCATAGAGTCTGGCTGTATCACCTAGGCTGGAGTGCCGTGGCATGATCTCAGCTCACTGCAAATTCCGCCTCCCGGGTTCAAGCGATTCCTATGCCTCAGCCTCCCAAGTAGCTGGGATTACAGGTGCGCACCACCAGGCACAGCTAATTTTTGTATTTTTAGTAGAGACAGGGTTTCACCATGTTGGCTACACTGGTCTTGAACTCTTGGCCTCAAGTAATCCACCCACCTCAACCTCCCAAAGTACTGGGATCACACGCGTGAGCCACCACGCCCAGCCTCCTGGCATACACAGTTTGTAATTCCCTTGTCACTGTTCTTTTCCCACCTCCCATTATCTTTTCTTAGGACTTTGATTTTCTTGAGGATTATAGGTTTTTAAAAGGTTGAAAAGGACCTTGTAAAATCCCTCAGGACTGCTATTCCTTATCTATTTCTTCTTAAAAATAATATTAAAGAATTAAAATTAATATTACATACATTAGAAATATTAGAAAGTACATTTACATAAGATGTGAAAGAGGCACACGATGGTAACAGACAAACTAGACTTAGCTAGATTACTTCCAGGAATAATAGTAAGTGTCTAAAACAGGTTGCCTTGTTAGAACATGATACTACTGAATCTGAGTGCTTATCTTCCTCATATATGCCAATTATGTTTTTCTCGAAGAGCAATCCTTTCTGATTTTCGCAGACTGCTTTCTGATCATTTGTCTCCCAAAGAGATTGGGTAAAAGCATGTGGCTTTATTTTTGCCATTTCTAAAAATAACTCAACAACTATGCTGTGCACTGCTCACCTTAGCACTATTGCATTCATGTGTTCATGTGTATAAAGGACAGTTCATAGTCAGCACATTCAATGCTTTTCTCCCTCTTTGTTTCAAAGTTCAAAGTTATTGTCTACATGAAAGTTGGGGTATTTCACCACCAGCCTCATTTTATGCTATTCATAAACTCATGAGCACACTTTACCAAGGGCAAAAAAATCTTAAGAAACAGAAACATCTCCCTTCCCCCATACAATATTCCTGACAACCATTTATTAAGGTCTTTAATCTTTCACTGGAATCACCTCTACTTCCCCAACCATCTCTACCACTGTCAACTAGCATCGATTGTTAAAGTTCTTCCTTAGGCTGTGATCAAATATCCTCAGGAAAGTTTTTTAAGGAGTAGCTCTACTGCACATTCTCAAGGCAGGTGCTACAGTGGGGCGAAGGACATACTTATCAGCGAAATGAACATGTCCTCTTTAAGTTCCACAGTGAAGTCCACATATTATCATAGCTGACATTTCTTGAATGATTATACTAAGTGGCAGACACTTGGTTTTTTTTTTGTTTTTTTTTTTTTTTGTTTGGTTTTTTTTGAGATGAAGTCTCTCTCTGTTGCCCAGGCTAGAGTGCAGTGGCATGATCTTGGCTCACTGCAACCTCTGCCTCCTGGGTTTAAGGGATTCTCCTGCCTCAGCCTCCTGAGTAGCTGTGATTACAGGCGTGCGCCACCACACCCAGCTAATTTTTGTACTTTTTTAGTAGAGAAGGGGGCTTCACCATATTGGCCAGGCTGGTCTCGAACTCCTGACCCCGTGATCTACCTGCTTTGGCCTCCCAAAGTGCTGGGATTACAGGTGTGAGCCACCGTGCCAGGCCCCTAGTGTTTTTTTTCAAATGCAGTTTCTTATTCAATCCTCACAATGATCCTTTGAAAAATGTTTACTATCTATCTATATATATAGATAGATTTTTTTTTTTTGAGACAGAGTCTTGCTCTGTCGCCCAGGCTGGAGTGCTCACTGCAACCTCGACCTCCTGGGCTCAAGCAGTCCTCCCACCTCAGCCTCCCAAGTAGCTGGGACCGCAGGCATACACCTAATGCTAATTTGTGTATTTTTTGTAGAAATGGGGTATCACCAGGCTGGCCAGGCTGGTGTTGAACTCCTGAGTTTAAGCAACCCGTCTGCTTCAGCCTCTCAAAGCGCTGGGATCACAGGCATGAGCTATTGCGCCTGGCTAACTGTCATAGGTGAAACTTGCCTCCTTCTCCATAGAACCTAGCAAAGTGCTGGGCTGAAACGGAGGCAATGTATCTCACTCCTATAAAACAAACCTTGTATTTGTCTAATTTCCTTCCTATCTCAGCTCTCTCTGCCTACTGGCAAGATCACATTGCAGTTCGAATCTCATCTTCTACTAACTGCACTTTCCTTAAACACTTTTGTCCACATTTAAGCTAGTGAATTTTCATGGCATAGTTCCACTCTTGTCTTTTTGAAGCATTGAAAAGAGAATTGGAAAAGTTTGCAAGAGAACTGACTTAGGAGTTCTGTTTCAGCACTTATGATTCAACATTTAGTTTTAGGCAAAGTACTTAACTTCTTCAAGTATCCTCAGGGTTAACACATATTTCGCTAATTTCACAGGTTGATTGGAAAGATCAGATGAAATTACTTTTGGGAGAACAGTTTGAAAACTCAAGAGCGTTATGTAACTGAATACCCAGAAGAACATCACAGCTTAACTATCAATACAAAATTTTCCTCTAAAAGACACATTTTTTTGTTTTTCCTTTTTTTTTTTTTTTTTTTTGAGACAGGGCCTTGCTTTGTCCACCAGGCTAGAATGCAGTGGCACTATCTCAGCTCACTGTAACCTCTACCTCCCAGGTTCAAGTCCTGCTTTAGCCTCCAGAGTAGCTGGGACTACAGGCATGCGCCACCACGCCTGGCTGATTTTTTTTTTTTTTTTTTTTTTGAGACAGAGTCTCGCTCTGTTGCCAGGCTGGAGTGCAGTGGTGCGACCTTGGCTCACTGAAACCTCCACCTCCCGGATTCAAGGGATTCTCCTGCCTCAGCCTCCAGAGTAGCTGGGACAGGAGCTCGCCACCACGCCCAGCTAATTTTTGTATTTTTAGTAGAGACGGGGTTTCACCATGTTGGCCAGAATGGTCTCTGTCTCCTGACCTCGTGATCCGCCCGCCTTGGCCTCCCAAAGTGCTGGGAGTACAGGCGTGAGCCATCGCGCCTGGCCCTGATTTTTATGTATTTTTGTAGAGATGGGGTTTTGCCATGTTGGCCAGGCTGGTCTCCAATTCCTGACCTCAAGTGATCCACCTGCCTCAGCCTCCCAAAGTGCTGGGATTACAGGCGGGAGCCACCGCACCCTCCTTGTCCACCCACTATTCTTAACCCCTTACTTCCTACCCCTCACCTGTACTTCTTTGAGGGCCATTTCATTCCTGGAATAGCCTGTTTTCATTATTAGTTATGGGCCTATTTTCCTTACTATGTACAATTTTAAAGTCATAAAATAATTTTTCTTCGAATGTTAAACATTGTGTTTACATTTAACCAAATAAAACACTTGTTATTAAGGGCATATGTTCAAAAACCTTCTTTTCCATTTATTTTCTCAAAGTCAGGCATATAAGCTGATATCATGTCTTACATATTTTAAACTAAATTTGACCTGAAGTCACCTCTGTTCCTTGAATCTCTACCTGACTGCAACTTAGCTTAGTATGTCCACAAACTGAAAACCTAATTTAGGAGTACAGTATAAGTCCTCACTAAAAATGGTTGCTAGGTTCTTAGATATTGTAACTTTAAGTGAAATAAAGTATAAGGAAACCAATTCCACCACAAGCTAATTGATATAAAGAGGAATTAACTTCCTATGGCATACTTGTGGACATAAAAACATCACATCACTTCTAAATAAAGACCAAAACACTTCGAATACTAAACATTGAAATAAATTCCCAGTCTCGCCCAGGTGATCTCATCTCAGCCTCCCAAGTAGCTGGGACCACAGGGATCTTCTCCCTTTGTTTTTGTTCCAACCCACTTCCAATTTGTTTCCACAGTACTTAAGAGTGAGTTGCTGTTTTCTTTGTTCTGTTCTCTTTTTATTTTCTTATGTTCCTTCCTGCACACTGAAGTTGCTGTTGTTTTGTATTTTGTTTTTTTGCTTTTTTTGACTGAGGTCTTCTCACTCAGTCACACCCTGGCTGGATCAATTAATAGCTGACTCTGGGTACACTGGCTAACTCTGCAAGGAGCAGTGATAAAGGAGAGGGTAGGGGAGGGAAGGAAGAGAAAAATTAGTAAAAACAACTAAGATAACTATTTACCCAATGATTCCACTTGAGGATGGCAGACAACCCAAGCCTATCCTGGCAGCTCAGGGAACAAGGTAACACCAACATTGGACAGGAGACCATCCCATCCTCAAGGCACACTCACACGCTCACGCCCACATTCATGCTCACTCATGCTGGGACAATGTGAACACACCAATGAACCTCACATGCTTATCTTTGGGATGTGGGAGGAAAGTGGAGTTACATAGAGAAAACCTACGAAGACATGAAGAGAATGTGTGAACTTTACACAGACTGTGGCCCCAGCTGGAAATCTCTTTTTTTTCTCATCAATGTTATAACAACATGCTATATAATTTTTGTTATAACTAGCTGAGTCTCAGCCAATCACAGCAACTGAGCTTCAGCCAATCACAGCAACTGAGCTTCAGCCAATCACAGCATGTCAACTGATCAGACAATGCCCAAATAAGGCAAATTTGGAGCTTTAACCAGTCAAGCTGTTTCTGTACCTCATTTCCAGTTCTGTCTATAAAAATGCTCCCTGCCCACCTATTTGCCCAATGGAACTCAGTGAGCCTCCTTTGGTTCTGAGGGCTGCTTGATTGGAGAATCATACTTTGTTCAAATAAGCTGTTAAATTCAATTTGTCAAAAGTTTTTCTTTTCTTTTTTTTTTTTGAGACGGGTGTTGCTCTGTTACCCAAGCTGGACTGTAGTGGCACGATCTCGGCTCACTGCAACCTCCACCCCCTGGGTTCAAGCAATTCTCCTGCCTCAGCCTCCCAAGTAGCTGGGATCACAGGTGCACACCACCATACCTGGCTAATTTTTATACTTTTTGGTAGAGACGAGGTTTCACCATGTTGGCCAGGCTGGTCTCGAACTCCTGACCTCAAGTGATGCGCCCGTCTCAGCCTCCCCAAGTGATGGGATTACAGGCGTGAGCCACCACGCCCAGCCTAAAACTTTTTCTTTTCACAGTATTATGTATCATGTATTATGAGATAAACTTCTCGGGCAAAAAGAAAGCCATTAAAGGCTGAATATTTCAGCATGCCTAACTTAATAAAATTTAGGACATTTTTAACTTTTGCTACGGTTAAAATCCACTAGATTTTTTTTTGATCTGCTGCCATATTAGTTTGATTTAAAATAGTAAGAACAGATTCATTAAAATATGAAATTGCATTTCACCTATTTTCCTTGTATTTTTTAAGTGAGAAAATTTTCCTGGTATCATTTTAGCTATAATAAAATGCCTTTTAGGACTCTGGAAATGAAAGATCTTGGACATAAAATAAATGATTAGGATTAAATGAGCACATGAAAATACTGCATGAAACTAGTTTTAAAAGAATCCTGGGGAATTAGAAAAACGAGCTATTGTGAAACACTGTTAGTTTAGCCTTTAGTAAAACAGCAGAAATAACAAGCAATTTTGGTCAGAACAAAGAGAAAGAGAAAATTGTAAGTTCCACAAAGGCAGAAACAGATTTTGCTCCAATTGGAAAGCTTCAGAAAGCTAAACCCTTCATTTACATAATCCAAGGCAGAGTGAGGGGCCTCTCTGTGTTGAGCTAAACTGAGCCTATAGTCACACATTCACACATTTGGCACTAGGACAGTTGTGAGGATAGGATCTGACAAACTTTTCACTGCCAAACATAACTCAGATGCTAGATGAGCATGACTCTAAGTATCTTTACACAGAGGAGTTTAGAAATAACATTTCACTACTCACTGGAATAAATAACCCATCCTTGAACTTGGAACCCTCTAAACCATTGTAGATGGTTTAAGTCATGCAAAACAAAGTGCTTTTTGCTTTATGGATCTTAGCTTAAGAATGCAATATTTTATCTAAATGACTAGGCAACTAAGGTTCTCTCCAATTTGAGGATTTTAAGTCTAGCCATATGTCTATTTCCAGGAAGCTTATCAGTTTTGTGTCTGGGGCCCCAGATAATGGCATACAGCAAATTATAAGCTTCATGGTTCAGCAGAAAAAAGCAAGTTTGAGGTCCAGTAATGTAAAAAATAGTAACAGTAATGATCAAATAAAATATATTCTTCTTTCAAACCATAGTTAGTAAATCCCATGAAGTGTAATGCTAGATAAATGTAATCCCATGTAAATGACATAATTCTTTCTCCAAGTAAAAAGAGCTAACATAAATTGACCACTAATTATATGTTAACACAGTTATAAATACCTTTACTGCATTCTTTTTTAAAACCTCACAAAATTCTATAATCTATTATTACTATTTCATTTTTTCATGTGAAAGAAATGAAAGGACAGAGGGTTAAATAATTTGCCCAGCCAGGCGTGTGACTGTAATCCCAGCTACTCTGGAGGGTGAGGCAGGAGGATCACTTTTTTTTTTTTTTTAAATTTTAAAATGAGATGGGTTTTCACTATGTTATCCAGGCTGGTCTTGAACTCCTGAGCTCAAGTGAGCTACCTGCCTTGGCCTCCCAAAGTGCTGGGATGAGCCACCATGCCTGGCCGTGAGGATCACTTGAGCCCAAGAGTCCAAGTCCAGCCTGGGCAACAGAATGAGATTCTGTCTCAAACAAAGAAAACAAAGAAAAAATAATAACTTACCCTAAAAAAATAAAATAATAATAATTTGCCCAAAGTCACACAGAAAGTAAGCATTGAAATCTGCGGCAAACTCAGAAGGCCTGGCTCAAGAATTCACGACACAACCACAACAGATTGTACACTACCACAGTTCCCTGCTGCTCTGTGCATGGCCTGCTGGCCAACTCTGATGTGAGGTCAGTTGACTAAAAAAGATGTGGTTCAGGAAGCTGAGAATGATTGTGGTTACCTGTTCTAAGATAGAGAAATTGATTTTTAAAAGTTCCAGTTGAAGTAGGAGATGCCAAAAACCACATATGAGTGACAGAGTGAGTGGGTCTCTTTCTGATGGATTAAGTCCTCAAAAAGACTTTCAGAATGAATCTCTATCTACCTTAATTTTGGGCAGTGTTAATTGTATTCATTTTTTCAACACATTTGATTGTGCATATACCATGGACAAGGAAGTCTGTTAAAAACTGAATGTATAAGGCTGGGTGCAGTGACTCATGCCTGTAATCCCAGCACTTTGGGAGGCTGAGGTGGGCAGATCGCTTGAGCTCAGGAGTTTGGTCCCAGCCTGGACAACATGGCAAAACCCCGTCTCTACAAAATACAAAAAAATTAGCTGGGCGTGATGGTTCACACCTGTAGTACCAGCTACCTGGGGACTGAGATAAGAGGATCGCTTGAACCTGGGAGGTCAAGGCTATAGTAAGCCGTGATCGCACCACTGCACTCCAGCCTGGGTAACAAAATGAGACCCTGTCTCAAAAAACCACCATGACCACCACCAACAACAAAAACTCTGAACGTACAGGAAATTATTTTGGGGGAGTAGTGGAACATAGCTAGCGAGTTGGAGACTGTAAGTTGAGATGTGGTACTACTTGTCTGTACATTTTTTTCCTCATTTCTCTCTACCCAAAGGTGTTATGTTTTTATTTTCTTCTCTTAAGGGGGCCCTTCATTTGATGGCATGAAATGTTATGACCAGCCGTCTCTAGTTCAGTTAATAGGTCAAGTAGCTATTGTTATGTTGAGGTCATTATTTATCAAGCTTCGACACAAAAAGCAAAAATAGGCTGGGCGCGGTGACTCACACCTGTAATCCCAGCACTTTGGGAGGCTGAGGCGGGTGGATCACTTGAGGTCAGGAGTTCAAGACCAGCCTGGCCAACATGGTGAAACTTCATCTCTACTAAAAATACAAAAATTAGCCAGGCATGGTGGCGGGTGCCTGTAATACCAGCTACTTGGGAGGCAGAGGCAGGAGAATTGCTTGAATCTGGGAGGCGGAGGTTGCAGTGAGCTGAGATCGCACTACTGAGAGCCACTGCCTGGGTGACAAAGCAAGACTCCATCTCAAAAAATAAAATAAAATAAAATAAAATAAAAAATATAAAATAAAATAAAATAAAATAAAATAAAATAGCAAAACTAGTCCAAATGTCAGTTAACAAGAGGACCAACTTTATGGGTGAACATCCACAAGGAATATAAGTGGCCTCTAGGGAAGCCAATCTTTGCACAGAATTTTTGTTTAATGAGGTGGAGGGTATACAAGATGTAGGCCAAAGGATAATTTAAGTTGTTATGACTGTGGCCTTGTTCTTTTCAAATCCTAGCTTCATCTCTGCTCCCACTGATGACACTATGAGACTTTGGAATTCTTCACTGTATGTAAGATGATTTTATTACTGAGATAGCTACCGCTTTGTAGTTATGACCTGAGTAAACTCTTCACTGTGTGTAAGATGATTTTATTACTGAGATAGCTACCACTTTGTAGTTATGACCTGAGTAAACAAGTTAGTCAACTTACAGGATTTTCACGTGTCCACAGATTTTTACTAGATAATTTATCTGTAATATCAGGAGGCAAAGTCTACCACGAATATACTGGCCAACATGTATCAGATGGAAAATTCTTGTGTAAGCAGATGATGTTTACCTTTTATCATAGTTTTCTCTTTTGTTAGATAATGCCATACTTCGGCTGACAAGCAACTGTTTTCTAGCTATAAATATGAGTGTTTTCAAGAGAAAAAAAATCTAGAAATTGTTTTCTTTACTTTAAAAAATTCATGTAGTGGAGTCCTTCCTCTGCTTATATTAATCCAGTGATATCATTTTATATATTCCCTGAAATACTAAAATATTTCTGTAGTCCATATGTTTTCAAATTATGAATCATTTTATTTCTACATTTGGTACATAAACTATTACTGCTCTGGAGTAAATATGGATATACTACTTTATAGTGATTTTTTTTCTTCTTTTTCTCTTTTTGTATTTTTTCTTATTTTTTCTCGAAAACAGGGTCTTACTCCTGGCCTCAAGTGGTCCTCCTGCCTCAGCCTCCTGAGTAGCTGGAATTATAGGCATGAGCTACCAGTAGCGATTCCTAAGAAATTTCCCCAGAAATTTGAGCTAATTTTTATTTATTTATTTATTCTTGTATTTACTTATTTTTAAGCTGGGGTATCGCTCTGTCATCCAGGCTGGAGTGTAATGGCATGACCACGGCTCACTGCAGCCTCCAATTCTTGGGTTGGGCTCGAGCCATCCTTCTGCCTCATCTTCCTTAGTAGCTGGGACCATACGTGCAAGCCACCACGCCCAACTTGAGCTGATTTTTTTAATGTGATGAACTATTAGAAAACATATAGGAGCTAAATAATGAGAACTTAGAAACACAAAAACGGAAACAACAGACACTAAGGTTCACTTGATGTTAGAGGATGGGAGGATGAAGAGGAGCAGAAAAGATAACTATTGGGTAATGGACTTAATACCTGGGTGATGAAACAATCTGCACAACAAACCCATGTGACAAGAGCTTACCTATGCTGGCCCGGCACGCTGGCTCACGCCTGTAATCTCAGCACTTTGGGAGGCCGAGGCAGGCAGATCGCTTGAGCTCAGGAGTTCTAGACCAGTCTGGTCAACATGGTGAAACCCGATCTCTACTAAAAATACAAAAATTAGCCAGGCCTGGTGGTGGGTGCCTGTAATCCCAGCTACTCAGGAGAATGAGGCAGAAAAATGGCTTGAACCTGAAAGACAGAGGTTGCAGTGAGCCAAGATTGCATCGCTGCACTCCAGACTGGGCGACAGAGCAAGACTCTCTTTCAAAAAAAAAAAAAAAGAGAGTTTACTTATGTACAAACCTCCACATGTACCCCCAAACCCAAAACAAAAGTTAAAAAAAGAAAGAAAAATAAATGTAAAATACATATATATGAACAATGCATAATTCTGGAATTAAAAAGAAAAATTCAATTTCCTCCTGTGGGAAAAATTTATACAGTAATGATTCTTGCTCTTTAATTTTTGCTTGAAAGAAATCTAGACATTTAAAGAAACCCAGTGGTAGACTTGTCTTGTTAAAAAGGGACATCAAGCAATAGCCCAGGGGAACATCAAAGAGTTATGTTTCTTACCTGGCAAAACCAGTGTCTAGCTAAAATAATGGCCTTGCAAGTCAATCTTGTTGTTTAACCACTTCATTATCTGGTTTTCTCTAAGCAAAGAACATTATCTGTGTTGCCGATAATAGTAGGGGGGAAAACACACATTTTGAAAGTATGAAGAAATTCATTCTACCTTGAAATTCTCATTCAAGAGGAAATTACAGGCCACTGCAGGACCAGCGATTGAAAAATAAAGGTGTACAAAAACAAACAACTCAGGTTTCAAAGCCTAAAAACAAAGATAACAGGAAATAAACTAAACTTGTGCAGCCTGTTTGCTTACTGTCTGAACAAATGCTGGGAATGCATGAGAAATTCTAAGCCCAGTGAACAAAAGTGTGAGCAGTAAGATGACAGGTGATCAATTTTCTTCCTTTCTCTATTTTTCATTTTGTTCCCTATGATGAGCATATGCCGCTTTTATGTTATAATCGTAAAAAAGAAAGACCTAAAAAATGACTTTTGCTTTTCCAATTGTATACCAATATTTATCTACACATAGCAACTGAGCACGCTAGTCCTGTCAAAAGGCAGTGTCCTGTCAAAACGCTAGTCACAAAGACAGTGAATGTAAAAATCTAGGCAATTCTACCAGATTTCACGTAATGAAACTACCTTGAGTAATTCCTTAATTCTTCACAAATTCATGTTTTTATTTAACTTCTATCTCTATCAAGCAATGTGGACTAACTACCCCTAATATTTAACTCTATTTAAACTGTGTATCAGGCCAGATGCTGGCTCACACCTGTAATCCAAACACTTTGGGAGGCCAAGGCAGGTGGATCACTTGGGCTCAGGAGTTCAAGACCAGCCTGGGCAACATGGAGAAACCCCGTCTCTACAAGAATACAAGAAATTAGCCGGGTGTGGTGGCATGTGCTTAGAGTTCCAGCTGCTTGTGGGGCTGAGGCAGGAAGATCGCTTGAGCCCAGTAGGCTGAGGCTACAGTGAGCTGAGATCATGCCACTGCACTCCAGCCTGGGTGACAGAGTGAGACCTCGTCCCAAAAACAAAAACAAAAACAAAACAAAAAACAGACTATACACTACATTAAATAAATTACTCTCTGATGATGACTGATTTTGAATGAAAATACTCCATTCACTGGAATATATTTTCCATAAAAAATGACAAAAACATTGTCATTTTTTGTATTATTTCTTTTTCTTTTTTGGAGACAGACTCTTGCTGTGTTCCTCAGGCTGGAGTGCAGTGGCCCAGTCTCGGCTTATTGCGACCTCTGCTTCCCGGGTGGCCTAGTCTCGGCTTATTGCAACCTCTGCTTCCCGGGTTCAAGCAATTCTCCTGCCTCAGCCTCCTGAGTAGCTGGGATGACAGGCACACACCACCAGGCCTAGCTAATTTTTGTATTTTTAGTAGTGACGGGGTTTCACCATGTTGGCCAAGCTGGCCTTGAACTCCTGATCTCAGGTGATCCACCTGCCTCGGCTTCCCAAAGTGCTGGGATTATAAGTGTGGCCACCACACCGGACCTATTATTTCCTGTATTACTAAAATCATTTCAGGAATTTGTAAAAGTTACAATAATAAAACTCATACTGCAACAATGACTAGAACATGGCCTTTGTAAAGAATCCATTTACAGGCTCATAAGATTTGGTGTTATAGATGGATGGCTGTGGAGCTGCTCAAGCTTGTGTTTGCACTTATCAGAATTCAAGGCAGTTAGGAAGAGTTTCCGAGTGCTGATGTGCTAGAGAAGAAAGGGTGTGCTGCAGTGTAGAAACCACAGGAGAAACAATTAAGTCACCTAGATTCAAACTGTGAGAAAACTACTAGCGAACTAGAAGAATATTTAACTTCCTAAATCTGAGAGATTTATATCTCAAAGAACGCAGATTCTACTCTAGGCACATCATAGTCAAACTGATAAAAAATAAAAATAAAAATAAAATTAGAGCAGCCAGTAAAAGAATACACATTACATTCATCATAGCAATAATGTAAACATTGTTGACTTCCCATCAGAAACTCTACAGACCAGAAGACAAGAACCAACATCTTTAAAGTGATGAAAGAAAGAAAAATAAAGTAGCCACCCAGAATTCCATATCTAACAAAAACATCCTTCATGAATGAAATAAAGGTATTTCCATTTACAAAGACACAACATGTAGACAAAAGAAAGCTAAGATATTTCGCTGCCAGAAGACTTATAAGAAATCCTGGCCAGGCGCGTTGGCTCACTCCTATAATCCCAGCACTTTGGGAGGCTTAGGAGGGTGGATCACTTGAGGTCAGGAGTTCAAGACCAGCCTGGCCAACATGGTGAAACGCTGTCTCTATTAAAAATACAAAAATTAGCCAGGCATGGTGGCATGCACCTGTAATCCCAGCTACTCAGGGGCTGAGACAGGAGACAGGAGAATTGCTTATACCCAGGAGGTGGAGGTTGCAGTGAGCTGAGGTCTCGCCACTGCACTCCAGCCTGGGCGGCAGAGTGAGATTCTATCTCAAAAAATAATAAAAACATTGAAAAAAAAGAAATCCTAAAGGAAAATTTCCAGGCTAAAGGGAAATGACACCAGAGAGAAACAGATTTTCAGGAAGAAATGAAGAACATCAGAAATGGTAAATATCTGGATAAATACAAAAGATAATTTTCCTCTTATTTTTTAAAAAATGCACTGTACTGTAGGGTTTAGTACACATATAGATAATATATATGACAGCTATAATATAAAAGATGAGGGTAGAGTAGGGTAGATGCACCTACATTGTTTGAAAATTTTGACAGTGGTCTATGAAAATTTGAAGTCAATTATTGTAGGCCGGGTACAGTGGCTCATGCCTGGAATCCCAGCACTTTGGGAGGCCAAGGGAGGCAGATCACTTGAGGTCAGGAGATCGAGATCAACCTGGCCAGCATACTGAAACCCCGTCTCTACTAAAACTACAAAAATTAGCCAGGCGTGGTGGCACATGCCTATAATCCCACTACCTGAGAGGCTGAGACAGGATAATTACTTGAACCCAGAAGGTGGAGGTCACAGTGAACCAAGATTGTGCCACTGCACTCCAGCCTGGGCAACAGAGTGAGACTCTGTCTCAAAAAAATAAAAATAAAAATGAAGTCATTTATTGTAATCTTCAGAGCACCACTGAAAATATGATGCAAAGAGGATAAGTAGAAAGTCAACGGGTAGATTAATATTAAATTATAAAACCTATTCAAATAATTCTAGAGAAGTCAGAAAAGGAAGAACAAGCAAATAAAGAAGAGAAGAGACATATAGAAAACAAATAGCAAAACAGTAAAATTAAATCTGTGTCATTACATTAAGTGTAAATGGTCTAAACATCCCAAGTAAAAAACAGATTGTTAGACAGGATTTTAAAAGAAAAATCTAACCACATGACATCTATAAGATAAGCACCTTAACTATAAGACACAGGTTGAAAGAAAATGGAAAATAAATATATGCCATGTGAAAAGTAGGCTTTTAAAGATTGGACTGGCTATATCTATCAGAAGAAATAGACTTCAAACAAAGACTTTTATCAGAGATAAACAAGGACATTTCCTAAAGATAAAATGATCAATTCATTAGGAAATAATAATAATCATAAAGATGTATGTGTGGTTGGGCACAGTGGCTCACGCCTGTAATCCCAGCACTTTGGGAGGCTGAGGCGGATGGATCACCTGAGGTCAGGAGTTGGAGCCCAGCCTGACCAACATGGCGAAACCTCTTCTCTACTAAAAATACAAAACTTAGCTGGCTGTGGTGGCACATGCCTGTAATCCCAGCTACTCAGGAAGCTGAGAAAGGAGAATTGCTTGAACCCGTGCTTGAACCCGGGAAGCAGAGGTTGCAGTGAGCCAAGCCGAGATCATGCCATTGCACTCCAGCCTGGGCAACAAGTGCAAAACTCGGCAGGGCACAGTGGCTCATGCCTGTAATCCCAGCACTTTGGGAGGCCGAAGGTGGGCAGATCACAAGGTCAGGAGATCGAGACCATCTTGGCTAACACAAACACGGTGAAACCCCACCCCGTCTCTACTAAAAAATACAAAAAATTAGCCAGGCGTGGTGGCCGGCACCTGTAGTCCCAGCTACTCAGGAGGCTGAGGCAGGAGAATGGCATGAACCTGGGAGGCGGAGCTTGTAGTGAGCCGAGATTGCGCCACTGCACTCCAGCCTGGGGGACAGAGCGAGACTCCGTCTCAAAAAAAAAAAAAAAAAAAAACAAAAACAAAACTGCAAAACTCTGCATCAGAAAAAAATGAAAAATAAAAAAAATAAAAATAAAGGTGTACATGCCTAATAACAGAGGTTCAAAATATATAAAGCAAAAATTGACTGAATTAAAAGAACCAAAAGACAATTCTACCACTAGAGGTGGAGATTTTAAAAAGCTCTTAGTAATGGACTAACCAACTAGGTAGAAAAAAAAAAGAAAAGAAAAAAATTACTCTAGACATAGATCCTGCTTTGTGAGTTGGTTAAGTGGGTGGCTGGGAAGGATTTTCATGAGTTGAGCTCTTGTAGGAGGGACACGCCATTCTTTGTAACCCTACTGATGAAGGAAAAGTAATAAAAACGTTTTAAAAATGAGTAAGTCTATTGTACCACTGCACTCCAACCTGGGTGACAGAGCAAGACTCCGTTTCAGAAAATAAATAAATAAATAAATAAAAAGAATAGGTCAGAAATATTTCTATTCCTATTTCTCTATGTGTTCTGCATTAGTTTTTCTTGTAACTTTTTTTTTTTTTTTTTTTTTTTAAGACGGAATTTCACTCTTTTTGCCCAGGCTGGAATGCAATGGCACAATCTTGGCTCACTACAACCTCTGCCTCCTGGATTCAAGTGATTATCCCACCTCAGTCTCCCAAGTAGCTGAGATTACAGGTGCCTGCCACCATACCCAGCCAATTTTGTATTTTTAGTAGAGATGGGGTTTCACCATGTTGGCCAGGCTGGTCTTGAACTCCTGACCTCAGGTGATCCAACCACCTTGGCCCCCCAAAGTGCTGGGATTACAGGCATGAGCCACCACGCCCAGCCTGTAACATAATTTCTTTAGGCTTCTAAAAGTGTCCAACCAACATTTTCTTTTTCTTTTTTTTTTCTTTCTTTTCTTTTCTTTCTTTTTTTTTTTTTTTTTTGAGTGAAAGCAAGTTTATTAAGAAAGTAAAGGGATAAAGAATGGCTACTTCATAGATAGAGCAGTCCCGAGGACTGCTGGTCAAGCACCATTTTCTAGACCTGTCCTGTACAGATTTTCTTCCCTTTCCATTTTCTTTACATAACATCAAGAATCATTTATGTTTCTTTGGTAATGCTTCATTCTACATTGCTTCTTCATAACACATGTGCTGTAGGTCTTAATAGCAGTATTAGCCAGCAGATGGCTTGTTTATTGTGGTGGTATACTGCTAATGGGCTGAAATGATGGAATAAATAGGCTAATTCACTTTTATGTTTTTTCTTCTTTCTTCAAAAGACATAATAAAACAAGACAGAAAAAATTTTTTGACAGATGAAATTGATAATGTTTAGACCATAAGTCTGGTCTTTGGGGAAAAAAAAGAAAAACCATCAGAGAGTTTCTCACTTTCCTTCTCAAGTCCTCCTGTTAGGCACAGTCTCTGACTCCCTTTTATGAAGAACAGATTATAGCACAGATTTAGCCCAAGCTGTTTCTGCCAGGAGAGCTGTTTCTAGGAAGCGTGCTATAGAACTGGGCAGTCCACTTTCCATTCTCCCAGTTTTGGTGTTTTCTGGCTGCGAGCTTTGAATATGTCAGCTAACCTATTCAGCTTATTATTTCATTTCTAATAGAGGCGTAACAAGAAAGGGCTGTCCCTCCTATTTCAAGGGATTGCGGCAAACACTACATTAGATTTCTGTGAATACCCCTTGTAAAAGCATGAGGCATAATACAAATATCAGATATCAGCATGAGTTTTCTATTTCATTAGACCTATTTCACTAGAAAAGGTGAAAGCTCTATTATCACTCTCTTAATTGTTTTAGCTCCTTTTTGCTTCACCTAACCTTTTATTTCTAGTGTTTGCTTTGTGCAATTAGGCCTCATGGCTCATGTGTGTTTGTGATAAAGAATTTTTAAATGTCATCTATTTGCTATGAGAACATACCCTACTCTTTGTCTAAACATAATTTCTTATCATATAATCTGAAGCATATTCTCCGATCTCATAAAGTGGCATTCCTCTGATTCTGATTAGATGTATAGCCCTAATATCATAGTGCAAGTCATACATGCCCTCCCATAAGTATTCTGAAGTATGATTCACCCTAGGTTTTCAAATCTCTTCCTTGCCCTAGAAGACAAACTTGGACCCATGTATTTGCCCACTTTATTTGACTCCTCCGTCTTCCATTTCAGCAAATAGACTCATTCCTTCATTATTCCTCCCAATACTTAAATATGCTTCACAATCCACAAAGCTGTACCTGATTTTATATATATATATATGTACTTTTTTTTTTTTTTAATGACAGGCAGGTAATGTGCAGACATCATAACAAGGCTTGAAGGAGACATATTTCACACAGGGACATGAAAACCCAATCATCATACTTATAAATGACAAAGGGATCTAGTATATATGTTTTAGATACTGAAAAGAAGATATAACGAAAGGACTTTTAGGATAAAATTGATTGCAAGGCCGGGCGTGGTGGCTCACACCTGTATTCCCAGCACTTTGGGAGGTCAAGCCCAGCGGATTGTCTGAGGTCAGGAGTTCGAGACCAGCCTGGCTAATATGGTGAAATCCTGTCTCCATTAAAAATACAAAAATTATCCAGGCATGGTGGCTCAAGCCTGTATTCCCAGCTACTTGGGAGGCTGAAACAGGAGAATCACTTGAACCCTGGAGGTGGTGGTTGCAGTGAGCTGAGATCGCACCAATGCACTCTAGCCTGGGTGACAGAGTAAGACTCTGTCTCCAAAAAAAAAAAAAAAAAAAAAAAAAATTAATTAATTACAAAGTGTATTTGAGTGTTGGGTTAGGTAAGAATAAACAAACAAACAAAATTTTCCCCCAAACCTTGCCTTTGTTAGAGCTTTACTACAGAATGCATCCTGTACATAACAGGAAACAGATTGTATTTTTCCAATAGTACCTGAATCATCATTAGTCCAGAAGGTTCTTGGATCGGGCTTGGTCAGGATGTTGGCATGATTACATGGTTCTCTCACCTTTAAAACATAAAGAGAAAAGAAGTGATATAAAAATGGCTTCATCATTTCAGCTATTTTAGGCTTATAGTTCTAGAGAAAGGATTCCAAGGCTGAAGCTAGTACATATGGCATGTCTGTGCTCTAATTAGGGTGGTTTTCCCAGGACCGTGCTGGGTATGGCACTGAAAGTCCCAAATCCTGGGAAGCCTTTTAGTCCTGGGCAAACTGGGACAGTTGGTACCTTTACACATGATGCAGTTTCACTGGGCTGATGGCTGGGTTAGTCCATGGGGGCTGGAGCTCACCCAGCATTATGTGCAGTGCACAAACTGCACAGCCGTATGAAGAGGCCCTGGATTATTAGCAAACTTATCAGTGTAAAGACACTCACTACATAAAAAGTGTTTGAATCTCCATGTAACAGAAATGATACTTTTAGTACATATTGCTTGGGAAAATACATATTAATTAAAAGCTACTTTTAATTCAGTAGCACTTTAAATGCTTTTTTTTCCTTTTTTTTTTTGAGACAGAGTCTTATTCTTTTGCTCAAGTTGGAGTGCAGTGACACAATCTCAGCTCACTGCAACCTCTGCCTCCTGGGTTCAAGCGATTCTCCTGCCTCAGCCTCCTGAGTAGCTGGGATTACAGGCATGTGCCACCACGTCTGGTTAATTTTTGTATTTTTAGCAGAGACAGGGTTTCACCATGTTGCCCAGGCTGGTCTCGAACTCCTGACCTCAAATGATCTGCCCACCTAGGCCTCCCAAAGTGCTGGGTTTATAGGTGTGAGCCACCGCGCCCAGCCTGCATTCTTATTTTATAATCATAACAGAATCTTTATATTCTCAAACAGCAGCACATGTACATATGCAATATGTATTATTTAGTCCACTTAGAGGCTCTTCTTAGTGTAGATATATTTTTTTAATGATAAATAATATTTATTGAGCATTTCTGTCAGGTACTTTCTTCATTAAAAAAAAATTTCAATAGATTTTTGGGGGACAGGTGGTGTTAGGTTATATGGATAAGTTCTTTAGTAGTGATCTCTGAGATTTTGGTGCACCCAACACCTAAGCAGTATACACTGTACCCAATGTGTAGTCTTTTATCCCTTGCCCCACTGTCGCCCTTCCCCTTGAGTCCCCAGAGTCCACTGTATCATCTTTATGCCTTTGCGTCCTCATGGCTTAGCTCCCACTTATGAGTGAGAACATACGATATTTGGCTTTCCATTCCTGTGTTACTTCACTTAGAATAATGGTCTCTAATTCCATCCAGGTTGCTGCAAATGGCATTATTTTGTTGGTTTTTTGGCTGAGTAGTATGCCATGTGTATATATATATGTGTGTGTGTATGCGTATGTATACATATGTATATATGCATATACATATCATACATGCATGCATATATGCATACATGTATATACATGCGTGTGCATATATGCGCATATATACATATGCATGTGTATATATGTGCACATATACATACATGCATGGTACGCATATATGTGCATATATACACATGTACACATGCATATGCATGCACAAACATGCATGCATGTATGTATATGCATATATTCACATGTATATAAAACACATGTGTATATACACATACATGTATGTATATGTGTATGCATATATGCACATATGTGTATGTATATGTATGTATATATACACAAACACACTTTTTTTGTATATGACTTCTCTTCCTCTCGATAGATACACAGTAGTGGAATTGCTGGGTCAAATGGTAGACCTACTTTTAATTCTTTAAGGAGTCTCCACACTGTTTTCCATAGTGGTTGTACTCAGATACAATTAATAGATTTCATATAACAAGTTCCACAGAGCAGCAGTGATCCATGTTTTTTGACAACTTTATACTACTGTGGTATGAGCTTTCAAATATATTATCAGTCCGTGCGTGGTGGCTCACCCCTGTAATCCCAACACTTTGGGAGTCAAGGCGGGTGGATCAGCTGAGGTCAGGAGTTCCAGACCAGCCTGGCCAACATGGTGAAACCCCGTCTCTACTAAAAATACAAAAATTAGTCAGGCATGGCGGCACGTGCCTGTAATCCCAGCTAGTCAGGAACCTGAGGCAGGAGAATTGCTTGAACCCAGGAGGCGGAGGCTGCAGTGAGCTGAGATCATGCCACTGCACTCTAGCCTGGGCGACAAAGTGAGACTCCGTCTCAAAAAAAAAAAAACAATCAAATATATTCTCATGAAGTGAAATATAGATCTTAGTGTTAAAACTGCTTTTCCATTGATATATATTTTGTAATGTGATCATTTGATTACTGCAAATATTCTATAGTTTCATCAACTACTTAGTGGATAAATTCCTTCCATTACAACAATAATCAAAATACTCAAGAATGACACTAAGGTCATTGTTTAGTTTCACTGACATTTTCTCTTTATAATAAGGCTTTTGTTTTTCTTTATTGAGATGGAGTCTCACTCTGTTGCCTAGGCTAGAGTGCAATGGTGCGATCTCGGCTCACTGCAATCTCTGCCTCCCGGGTTCAAGTGATTCTCCTGCTTCAGCCTCCTGAGTAGTTAGGATTACAGTTGTGCTCCACCATGCCTGGCTAATTTTTGTATTTTTAGTAGAGATGGGGTTTTGCCATGTTGGTCATACTGGTCTCGAACTTCTGACTTCAGGTGATCCTCCCACTTTGGTCTCCCAAAGTGCTGGGATTACAGGCATGAGCCACCATGCCAGGCCTGCGAAGCTCTATTGACAAAGGAAGCAGTGCATGAATTTATGACCTGGTACAAACTCCTTCTCTTGTGGATCAGTAACAAAGAATATGTGGAAGTCAGAGAAATTGGGATCTCAAAGAGGTATTTTCACTACCATGGTCATTGCAACATTATTCACAACAGCCAAGATGAGGAAGCTACCTAAATGTCTACTGACGGATAATTGATAAAGAAATGTGGTAAATACATACAATGGAATATTATTTGGCCTTATAAAAGAAAGAAATCATACCACATGTGACAACATGGATGAATCTGGAAGATGTTACGTTAAGTGAAATTAGCCAGTCACAGAAGAACAAATATTGCACGATTCCACTTACATAAGGTATGTAAAATAGCTAAACACATACAAGCAGAGAGTAGAACGGTGGTTTCCAGGGGCTGCAGGGAGGGGCAAACGGGAAAATGCTTGAGTTGCTATTCAATGGGTATAAAATTTCAGTTAGGCAAGATGATTAATTTCTAGAGATCTGCTGTACAACATTGTGCCTAGAGAACATCACTATATTGTGCACTTAAAAAGTTGTGAAGGCCAGGTGCGGTTTTACATCTATAATCATGTTTCCTATAAATGAAAAACCTATTACAATTACAAAAAAAATCCACTTATAAAATATAGATTTATGTATCAAATATCTTCTGTTCCTTTCTGATATACTGACAAACATAGGATGGCAATCTATTCTGGATTTTGTGTTATTGTGGAAAGAACACATAACATGAGATCTATCCTTTTAACAATTTTTTTGTTTTGTTTTGTTTTGTTTTTTTTGAGACAGAGTCTCCCTGTCGCCCAGGTTGGAGTGTAGTGGCGCAATCTCGGCTCACTGCAACCTCTGCCTCCCGGGTTCAAGCGATTCTTCTGCCTCAGCTTCCTGAGTAGCTGGGATTACAGGCACGTGCCACCACACCTGGCTAATTTTTGTATTCTTTTTTTTTTTTTTTTTTTTTTTTTTTTTTTTTTTTTGAGACGGAGTCTCGCTCTGTCGCCCAGGCTGGAGTGCAGTGGCCGGATCTCAGCTCACTGCAAGCTCCGCCTCCCGGGTTCACGCCATTCTCCTGCCTCAGCCTCCTGAGTAGCTGGGACTACAGGCGCCCGCCACATCGCCCGGCTAGTTTTTTGTATTTTTTTTTGTAGAGACGGGGTTTCACCGTGTTAGCCAGGATGGTCTCGATCTCCTGACCTCGTGATCCGCCCGTCTCGGCCTCCCAAAGTGCTGGGATTACAGGCTTGAGCCACCGCGCCCGGCCTAATTTTTGTATTCTTAATAGAGATGGGGTTTCACCATGTTGGCCAGGCTAGTCTCGAACTCTTGACCTCAGGCGATCCACCCGCCTCAGCCTCCCAAAGTGCTGGGATTACAAGTGTAAGCCACCGTGCCCAACCCTTTTAATAATTTTTAAATTATTTTTATTTATTTGTTTGTTTGTTTGTTTATTTATTTATTTATTTTTGAGATGGAGTCTCGCTCTGTTGCCCAGGCTGGAGTACCCTGGCCAGATCTCGGCTCACCTTAACCTCCCCCTCCCGGGTTTTGCCTCAGCCTCCCGAGTAGCTGAGATTACAGGCACCCGCCACCATGCCCGGCTAATTTTTTGTATTTTTTAGTAGAGACGGGATTTCATAGTGTTAGCCAGGATGGTCTCCATCTCCTGACCTCGTGATCCACCCACCTCGGCCTCCCAAAGTGCTGGGATTACAGGTGTGAGCCACCGCGCCTGGCAAAATTTAAATCTCAAGAAAAAGAGACAGGCCTCTTGCCTCTTTGCCTCATTGAAATCCTGAAAGCAAGATGCATCAATAGCAGCTCTACGGGAGTCATTCATGAAAATTTGGCCAGGGTTCTCGTTCTTGTTGCTTCTGCTCCAACCAGCATGGTTTGATCCAGATTATGTGCAGCCAATTTTTCCATCAGTATGCAAAGTTATAGGTAGACTTCATTATGTTGGGCTAAGTGATCTTCCTTGAATAGATTACCAAAGTCATCTACCCAGTGAAGGAAACCATGCTAGCTCTTTGTACATAAAATAAATTAAAAAGAAAATAAAAGAAAGAAGAAGAGGCCGGGCGCGGTGGCTCAAGCCTGTAATCCCAGCACTTTGGGAGGCCGAGACGGGCGGATCACGAGGTCAGGAGATCGAGACCATCCTGGCTAACACGGTGAAACCCTGTCTCTACTAAAAAATACAAAAAACTAGCCGGGCGAGGTGGCGGGCGCCTGTAGTCCCAGCTACTCGGGAGG
Organism: Theropithecus gelada; assembly: GCF_003255815.1. Taxonomy (NCBI): domain Eukaryota; kingdom Metazoa; phylum Chordata; class Mammalia; order Primates; family Cercopithecidae; genus Theropithecus; species Theropithecus gelada. The sequence goes on from NC_037671.1 coordinate 158,938,175, forward strand.
CTGAGGCAGGAGAATGGCGTGAACCCGGGAGGCGGAGCTTGCAGTGAGCTGAGATCCGGCCACAGCACTCCAGCCTGGGCGACAGAGCAAGACTCCGTCTCAAAAAAAAAAAAAAAAAAAAGAAAGAAGAAGAAAAAGAATGTGTGGAGCAGCAACATTTCATGGACTACATTTTGAGCAGTACTGTAAAATATCCCTCCTACCAAATCACTTGAACCCGGGAAACGGAGGTTGCAGTGAGCCGAGATCGCTCCACTGCACTCCAGTTCGGTGACAGAGCGAGATTCCAGCTACAAAACAAACAAACAAACAAAAAAACTCCCTTCTACCTGACTAAGCAGCCTCAGTATGAATCCCTTCCCAGGATTTACCTACTCCAATGAAGTACTACTTCAATTGTTAGAAAGCTCTTCACAGGTTGAATTTAAATCTGGGTTCTTGAAACTTTGGTTCCTTGTCTTCTTTTGGGGTGTCGGAGGGTGGGGGCAAGGAGTCTCGCTCTGTTGCCCAGGCTGGAGTGCAGTGGCGCCATCTCGGCTCACTGCAAGCTCCGCCTGCCGGGTTCACGCTGTTCTCCTGCCTCAGCCTCCCGAGCAGCCGGGACTACAGGCGTCCACCACCACGCCCGGCTAATTTTTTGTATTTTTAGTAGAGACGGGGTTTCACTCTGTTAGCCAGGGTGGTCTTGATCTTCTGACCTCATGATCTGCCTGCCTCGGCCTTCCAAAGTGCTGGGATTACAGGCGTGAGCCACTGCACCCTGCGATTCCTGGTTTTAACTCACTCTTAACATGAAATACTGTCTCAAATATTTGAAAGTAGCTATTATGTCTCACCTTAGCTTTCCATTTCCAAGTTAACCAGCCCTCTTCCCTTTCACTGCTCCCGATGAGATTATTTTAAGACTTTTTATTGAGGTCACTCTGCCCCAGAAGACATCCTTTCCAGTAAGTGAACTAGTCCTCAGGGAGCTCCCAGGCCAGGGTTAGATAATAGTCACAAAACTAAGGAGCTGGTTTTGAGGGACAGCTTTCAGGGAGGACAGCCAGCATTATTTCCACATGTGAGTAATTAAAATGTTCCTAAGCACCTATAAATCTAACATTCATGAGAGTAAAGAATGCTTTATGACTTAGCCACTTTTAATACTTTTTAATGCCAAAAGTTTTAATTGATTTTCTACAGTAACTATATACTTATTTGGGAAAATTGCCATATGTGAGCTTTCTTTCTGCATTAAGCTCCAGTTACCTTGTTTCCTTGAGGCTTTTGTATGAAGCAAATGCCATTCTTACAGATCTCATTTACTTGTGAATGATTCTTTATCACTATTTGTTCAAAAAAAAATCTTCCCCATGTTGAAGCTGCTCCTCATGAAGTCAGGGTCTTCAAGAATTCTTGTTCTCTGTGTCACTATCACACAAGTATCACACCATTCTTTATGCTTCTCAAGAACCACAGCATCCATAGTAAATTACCCGGAGAGCTCATACAGTAAATTTTAAGCACAAGTTTATAGAAATCCTTGAGTAACTATATATAATGCAACTGTTTACAGGCAATGCTCTATAACTTGTATAGCTTTAGGTACTTTGCAGAAGTGAGAACATTTATTATCAGATAAAGTCTTGGCCGGGTGTGGTGGCTCACGCCTATAATCCCAGCACTTTGGGAGGCCAAGGCAGGCATATCTCCTGAGGTCAGGAGTTTGAGACCAGCCTGGCCAACATGGTGAAACCCTGTCTCTCCTAAAAATACAAAATTCGCCGGGTGTGGTGGCCCACACCTGTGATCCTAGCTACTCCGAAGGCTGAGGCAGAAGAATCACTTGAACCTGGGAAGTGGAGGTTGCAATGAGCTGAGATCATGCCATTGCATTCCAGCCTGGGCGACAAGAGCAAAACTCCCTCTCAAAAATAAATAAAAATAAATAAATAAATAAATAAATAAATAAATAAATAAATAAAATATCCTCATGAGACACCTGTGGCTTAGCAGGAAGTTGGAAACTAAAGAAGTGACCAGCACATGGAGTCTGGCTCCTGGCTGAATCCACATGGGTTCTTTGGTTCTTTCTTTCTTTCCCTGGAATAAGGATTTAAGGAGAATTTCTCCAATAGGATATACGCTATGGGAGTATGATCGAGGAGGGGCGAAAACGTGATGATATAATAAGAAGAGCAAAATAACAGTGTGCACTTTTAAAATATTTTATTATAGAAAACTTAAAGCATACACAACAGTAAACCATATAATAAACCTCTATGTACCTATCAGCTAACTTTAACAATTATCAATATTTTGCTAATCTTATTTTTACCTATCTTGCCTTATTTTTGGCTGGAATATTTTAAATCAAGTCTCAGATATCATAACAATTAATCTATAAGTTCTTCAAAAATTTTTTTTTGTAGAGATGCAGTCTCACTTGGTTGCCCAGGCTGGTTTCAAACTCCCAGCTTCAAGCAATCCTCCCACCTCGGCCTCCTAAAGTGCTGAGATTAGGCGTGAGCCACCATGTGAGGTTTATAATTTCTTCAGAATGTGTTTCTGACAACTTTTTTTTTGCCTAACCATCACGCCATTATCACAGCTAACAATTTCAACAATAATTATGTTTATTAAAATTAAGGCTCACGCCTGTAATCTCAGCACTTTGGGAGCCGAGGCACGCAGATCAACTGAGGTCATGGGTTCGAGACCAGCCTAACCAGCATGGTGAAACCCCATCTCTACTAAAAATACAAAAATTAGCTGGGGGTGGTGGTGCATGCCTATAATCTCAGCTACTCAGGAGGCTGAGGCAGGAGAATCGCTTGAATCTGGGAGGCAGAGGTTGCAGTGAGCCACTGTACTCCAGCCTGGGTGACAGAGGGATACTCTGTCTCAAAAAAAAAGAAAAAAAATAATGAAAGTTATTAAAGTTTAGTCATTTAATAAATGACAGCATGTACATTCTGAAAAACAGAATGAGTGTGTGCAGTATTCAGCAGACAGAATAATTTGAATAAATGAATTTAAAAGACACCGTTTCAAACTGTAAGACCCCTAAAAATCAGTGGACCTTGGCCTCACTTGTTTAAATCCTCATGGCCTCTGTTTTGGGTGGGGGGGAACATCTTTTTTTTTTTTTTTTTGAGACAGAGTCTGGCTCTGTTGCCCAGGCTGGAGTGCAGTGGCCGGATCTCAGCTCACTGCAAGCTCCACCTCCCGGGTTTACGCCATTCTCCTGCCTCAGCCTCGCAAGTAGCTGGGACTACAGGCGCCCGCCACCTCACCCGGCTAGTTTTTTTGTATTTTTTAGTAGAGACGGGGTTTCACCGGGTTAGCCAGGATGGTCTCGATCTCCTGACCTCGTGATCTGCCCATCTCGGCCTTCCAAAGTGCTGGGATTACAGGCTTGAGCCACCGCGCCCGGCTTAAGGGAACATCTTTAAAAATTATTTTTCCAACAGAAGTCTTACTATCTTTCAACTTATTTTCTATGAGTCCCAAGAGGTAGAAAGATACTTTTCTTGCCTGATAGAATTGAAAGTATTGGGTTAGGTAAGTGGAAGAAAGATCATATTTAGAAGGTAACTGTTGAATGTTTAATCGCTATTGTTTTGAAATCTAGAAGTATTGTCACAGGTTATAATTTAAACATCAGAAGATGGGGTGTATCAGAATATCACATTTAGGGAGATGTCAGTTATCCAGAAGTTTTGCAGATAATCTGGAAAATAAACCTGAGAGTAAGTTTTTTTTCTTTTGAGACAGCTCTGTTGCCCAGGCTGGAGTGCAGTGGCTGGCTCACTACAACCTCCACCTCCTGGGTTCAAGCGATTCTCGTGTCTCAGCCTCCTGAGTAGCTGGGATTACAGGCACCCGCCATCATGCCTGGCTAATTTTTGTATTTTTAGTAGAGACAGGGTTTCACCATGTTGGTCAGACTGGTCTTGAACACCTGACTTCAAGAGATCTGCTCACCTCAGCATCCTAAAGTGCTGGGATTACAGGCGTGAGCCACTGCGCCTGGCCGATATAATCTTAATTCTATGAATTGCTTCCAGTTAATGGAAAGTTGAATAGTGGCGGAATTGCTAGGGAAAAAAAAGCAGTTATGGTCATCTGTCTCCATTCTAGCTCATCCTTATTTAAAGAATATTACTCCAGGCTGTGAGCACATGCGCACAGTGGCTCATGCCTGTAATCCCAGCACTTTGGGAGGCTGAGGCAGGTGGATCACCTGAGGTTGGGAGTTTGAGACCAGCCTGACCAACATGGAGAAACCACGTCTCTACTAAAAATACAAACTTAGCCGGGCATGGTGGCGTTTGTCTGTAATCCCAGCTACTTGGGAAGATGAGGCAGGAGAATCACTTGAACCCGGGAGGCAGAGGTTGCAGTGAGCTGAGATTGTGCCACTGCACTCCAGCCTGGGTGACAGAGCAAGACTCCATCTCAAAAAAACAGAAAAAGAACATTTCTTCAACAAAATAAATATATTCACATATGCATAAATTTTTTTTAACATTTTTTCCTTTTTATAAAAAAATCAGTTTCTCAGGTTGAAATTTTTAAAATCACCTCTGATGATGACAGAGAAGAACTAAAATATAAAATATGGGTTTCTCTCTGATTTCTTTTTGGTTTGTAATAATTTGCATATGACTTTCCATGAATCACTTTAGCAGTTTATGCTAAAGTCATTAGTTCTTCCTAAGATACAAAAGAAATTCTCAAAATGCTTGTTTCCTATTAGTCAGGGAAGTTGTTTTTCTCATATCTCAAGTTGCATGACCAAAAGTAGCAAAAATACTTTATCTTTAGGGAAGCGAAAGCTTGCTTCTCAAACTGCTTTAGTGAGGCTTTAGGAAATGCCTCCTGGCTGGTATCATAGAATATAATACTGTCTTGCAAATAGTAATTTTGAATTCAGTTCTTTGTATCTAGGACCAAAAAAAAAGTCTTCTTCCATTGACTCTCTTAGATGGGCTTATCACATTCAACAGTATTTACTGAGCATTTGTTTTAAGAAGCTACTACCTTAGTTGCTAACTCATTGCTCCCTAGACATTGTATTTGGATTGAGAAGCAAAACATAGACATCAACAAAACAGATCTGGAACCTGGTATCATGTACCTCTAAATGTGAAGTATGCGGTAGAGTTAATGTTTTGTCAGAGTTTAAAGAAGGAAGTAATAATACGGGCAAAGTTGTTGAGCAAGGCTTCAGGGAGGAAATAGAACCTGAACAGGCTTTTGAAAACACTGGCACCATTTGGATTGGCGAAGAGGCAGTAGAAGGGTGTCCTCTCTGGGTGGGACAGCACAAACAAAGGTGTGGGAACAAAACTCAACAAGGCACATTTGGGCAACACTTGGTTGAACAATTCCACAGGAGTCGAAGACTCATGGGAGAAATCATTGGAAGTCACATGGTGGAAGGCTTTAAATGTCAATGTGTCCTTCATGCCATGGAAATTCAGAAGGCTTGGCAGTTTGCAGGAAAGATCAGAGTTGAAGAATACAGGAGCTGAGGGGATCAGGGGGCTGCTATAACAAAGGGGAGTTGATAGAGCATGAATTCAGATGGGGGCTATGAAAGTGAAAAGGCAGGGATAGGTGTGGAGGGCAGGTAGAAGAATGCTTTGCAAGACTCGATGAATGACTGAAAACTAGGGAAGTTGGGGGAGTCCAAAATATTTCATGGCTTTGGAATTTGGTGACCAGGCAGATGGTCATAGAGGGTCAAAGCTGTCCACAAACTCCAGCAACTGGAGGAAGCACAGCATTCTGTGCTCAAGCTAGTGTGGCAGGCCTGCAGAATGCATGTGGGCCCTTGTTCCTGTGCTCGGCTGAGGGCTTCCTGAGAGCAGTTGCTCCATCTCTGACCCACTGGACCATTACTGCCTTTGGATCCTGGGTGGTGGGCTTCGCTCGCACAGTCGAGTGGGTGTCTCATGCCTTTATCTCTGGGTTATAGTCCTCTACTTCACACCACACACAGCAGGGTGGAATGTGGCCATATTATCTTACTGCAGCAAACATGCCCCATCAACTGCCACACTCATAAAGATGATGGTTTGCACAAGTGTAGCAGGAGTCTGGTCAAGAGATTAATGCAGGGTCAGAGATCAGGAGTCTTATCATCTTGATCTCTGCAAGCTAATGATTTATCCTTCTTCAATTGCTTAACATTAATCACATTTATGTAACATGAGGCCTAGGAACAATTCTTGACCCCTCAAGAGATTGTGATTCCAAGCAACTAGTCAGATGTTCCTCCTTTTGTGGTTTTATTTCATTTGCATTCTTTTTAGTTTCGATATTTTTCAGTTTGGCCTTTGTAATTGCAAATTGCTTAAGGTAATTCGCCACCCAACCCACTTCACGTTTTTATGTTTCCTGCCTGGCCCAGCAAGCACTTGTATTTAAATTCTCGTCTACACAAGGTGAAGATATTCAGGTCAAACGTCTATTAAATCAAATGTTTTCTATATTCTGCACAACTAGTAGAGTTCAGAGGATCAGAGATTTGGGGACCTGAAGGGGGTCTTTTATTACCTCACCCCTTGCATTACGGTTGAGACAACTGAGGACCAGAGGGTAATGTAACTTGTGTTAGGGACGAATTAAGGGCTAGAGTCCATGTCTTGAGTTACATTTTAAGATGTCAGTTCAGAACTGATAGTGGTTTCTTGAAACTCAAATTTATCCTCAATCTTGAAATTTATTCAGTTATTCATTTAATAAATATTTGTGGATAACTTATTATACAATAGGCACAGTGCTAGGAGCCATGGGCATAGGTGTGTGAACAGATAGACAGATCTTGCCCTCATGGAACTTGTTTTCTTTTCTTTCTTTCTTTCTTTTTTTTGAGACAGTCTTGCTCTGTTGCCCAGGCTGGAGTGCAGTGGTGTGATCTCAGCTCACTGCAACCTCCACCTCCCAGGTTCAAGCAATTCTCCTGCCTCAGCCTCCGGAGTAACTGGGATTACAAGCACCCACCACTGCGCCTGGCTAATTTTTGTATTTTCGGTAGAGACAGGGTTTCACCACATTGGCCAGGCTGGTCTCCAACTCCTGACCTGAAATGACCCACCCACCTCGGCCTTCCAAAGTACTGGGATTATAGGTGTGAGCCACTGCACCCGGCCGGAACTTGTTTTCTGATGCCGGTAGTTGAGGTGGGTGCTATGGAGGCAATAAGTACGGACACATGAGTAAGGAGTGAGGCGATAAATGGTAATTTTAGATTCTTTAAGGGAGTCCATCTTACCTAATTTTTTCAATAATATCACCAGAAATAATGATGGCACATCTGCATTTGTAAGTTAAAAGACGTAACATATTTAGGTTAAAACGGAACACAGCTCTTCAACGTACTAAAATGGCTGTTTTTTTGTTTTTGTTTTTGTTTGAGACAGAGTCTTACTCTGTCGCCCAGGCTGGAGTGCAGTGGCACGGTCTCAGCTCACCGCAGCCTCGGTCTCCCAGGTTCAAGCGATTCTTGTGCCTTAGCCTCCTGAGTAGCTGAGATTACAGGTGTGTGCCACTACGCCCCGCTAATTTTGTTTTCTTTTCTTTTCTTTTTTTTTTTTTTTTTGCATTTTTAGTAGAGATGGGGTTTCATCATGTTGGCCAGGCTGGTCTTGAACACCTGACCTCAAGTGATCCGCCCGTCTCAGCCTCCCAAAGTGCTGAGATCAGAGGCGTGAGCCACCCACCGTGCCTGGCCCTAAAATGGCTGTTTTGAGTAGACACAGAGCCATGTCTGAACACCGGTTTCCACTTCGCCTATTTAAATTTCCTGCCTGGCTCTGCAGGCACTGGAGTTTCAACCTGAGATTCTATGCCAGGCCAAGATATACAGATTGTTTGCATTCGATATCAAAACATATAATTGGCCAGGCAAGGTGTCTCACGCCTGTAATCCCAGCAGTTTGGGAGGCAGAGGCGGGCAGATCGCCTGAGGTTGGGAGTTCGAGACCAGCCTGACCAACATGGAGAAATCCTGTCTCTACTAGAAATACAAAAATAGCCAGGCATGGTGGTGCACACCTGTAATCCCAGCTACTCAGGAGGCTGAGGCAGGAGAATTGCTTGAATGCAGGAGGCAGAGGTTGCGGTGAGCTGAGATTGCGTCATTGCACTCCATCCTGGGCAACAAGATTGAAACTCTGTCTCAAAAAAAAAAAAAAAAAAAAGAGAAAAAGAAAAACATATATAATTAAATTATCAAGTAAAAATTATTTGTGGCATGGAGTTTTGTAGATTTTGCCTGATCCAGAGAAAAGGTAATCAATGCATGTTTATTGACCACATCATTGATTTGTAGGACTCAAATTATGGGAAAGTAGTCAAGTTAATATATCACAGAATCATAGTATTTTGTGGCTAGAAGATATTTAACAGATGACTTAGTTCAGCTCCCTTATTTAATAGATAGGAAAACAGACTCTGAGGGAGGCCAAGTGGCTTACAGAAGGTTACACAGATAGAAGTTATATATGTTATTTACAGTACATCTACTGTGGTTAAGAGAGGCCTATTTTAGAGTGGAGTTGGTAGAAATAGACATAGCAGTTTAGAGCATGAGCTTTGGTGTCAGACAGACCTAGAGAAAATTTAAGTAAAACTTAAAATTTACCTGACTGTGTATGTGCCCCTGGGATATTAGTTAATATCTTTTAGCCGTAGTCTCCTTATTGGAAAAATTGGCAAGTTTAGGGTTAGGGTTAGGGGCTCTAAGTTTTGATAATTGGTAAAGGTTATTATTATCCATTTTGTACCATCAAACATGTCAACAGGAGTATAATGACTTAGATGGAGTCATATACTCCTCTTGGGAGAGATATAATTTTTTGATAGAAGCCTGGCCAACATGGCAAAACCCCTGTCTACTAAAAATACAAAAAGTAGCCAGGCATGGTAGCCCACGCCTGTAGTTTCGGCTACTCTGGAGGTTGAGGCAGGAGAATCACTTGAACCCAGGAGGCAGAGGTTGCAGTGAGCCAAGATTATGCCACAGCATTCCAGCCTGGTCAACAGAGTGAGACTCCGTCTCAAAAAAAAAAAAAAAGAATTTTTTATTAATAAAAGTTTGCTCAGGCCAGGCGTGGTGGCTCACGCCTGTAATCCCAGCACTTTGGGAGGCCGAGGCAGGCAGATCACCTGAGGTCAAGAGTTCGAAACCAGCCTGGCCAACATGGTGAAACCCTGTCTTTACTAAAAACACAAATATTAGCTGGGAGTGGTGTGGGCTCCTGTAATTCCAGCCACTCGGGAAGCTGAGATGGGAGAACGGCTTGAACCCAGGAGGTGGAGGTTGCAGTGAGCCGAGACCGTGCCACTGCTCTCCAGCCTGGAAGACAGAGTGAGACTCTGTCTCAAAAAAAAAAAAAAAAAAAGAAAAGAAAAAAGAAAGTTTGCTCTATCAGTTGAATAATCTATATGCAAATAATTATAGCAAAAGTAAAAAGACTTCTTTCCTGGGACTGTGCTCACTGAGCCCTCACCCTGGAATGTTTTTTGCCCAGCTATCCACACAATTCTCGTCTCCTTCAGGTATCTGCTCAACTGGCACCTTCTCAGTGAAGCCTTGCTTGACATTTTGTTTAAATGGAAACTTTGTTCCCATTTCCTGCTTTATTTTTCTCCATGACACTTACCTCCTAATAAGTAATTTTCTTATTTGCTTTGTTTATGATCTCTTGTAAATTTCATGAGTCCTAAACGGGTGCTTGGCACGTATAATTTTTTTTTTTTCTTGAGATGGAGTCTCACTCTCTCGCCTAGGCTGGAGTGCAGAGGCACAATCTCTGCTCACTGCAGCCTCTGACTCTTGGGTTCAAGCAATTCTTCTACCTCAGCCTCCTGAGTAGCTGGGATTACAGGTGTGGGCCACCACACCTGGCTAATTTTTGTGTGTTTTGTAGAGACAGGGTTTTACCATGTCGGCCAGGTTGGTCTCAATCTCCTGGCCTCAAGTGATCCGCCCAGCTTGGCCTCCCAAAGTGCTAGGATTACAGGTGTGAGCTACCGTGCCCGGCTGGCATTCAATAAATTTTTGTTATTTATCCCTAAACAATAAAAAATGTGAATCATAAGTCCCACTCTACTTGAGCTACTAGAATTACAGGAGATAATTATTCTGCCAAAATGTTGTGTTTTAACACATGTGTCTTCATTTATTCTAGTGCTTTAATCTTCCTGAATTCCTGGTGTTGGGGCAATAACATGCCATGATGGGGTTACCTCAGAGTAGTGGGTGCCTCTTTAAATGCCTGGAGGTGAATGAAAGAAGCTATTCCCAACCTAGCAGCAAGGCTATGACTTGGCCTGCTATGAGCTTCTGACATTGCAATTCAATGCCATTTTTTTCTTTGCATAAAGGTGTAGAAACCTATTCAGGCTGTGGTCTACTACCAAATGTACTTATTAGAAAAAATTTCTTTTTTTTCTTCTTTTTTTTTTTTGAGACAGATTTTCACTCTTGTTGCCCAGGTTGGAGTACAATGGTGCAATCGCAGCTCACTGCAACCTCTGCCTCCCAGGTTCAAGCAATTCTCCTGCCTCAGCCTCCCAAGTAGCTGGGATTACAGGCGCCCACCACCACACCTGGCTAATTTTTGTATTTTTAGTAGAGATGGGGTTTCGTCATGTTTGCCAGGCTGGTCTCAAACTCGTGAACTCAGGTGATCCACCCGCCTCATCCTCCCACAGTGCTGGGATTACAGGCGTTAGCCACTGCGCCCAGTTTTAGAAAAAATTTCTAATGACTGGCTGTTTACATCTTTCAGATTATTGTCTATGACTATAATATAGTATGGAGCTGGGAAAAAATAATCTTCAAAACTCTTTTCAAAGATTCAAGTTCTATTCAATATATTATTTGGATTTGTTCAAAAACTATGACCAGGTTTTCTTGCCCTCATCAAAAGCGTATTTCTTTCCAGTAGTCTCAATCATAGCTACCCATTATAATTAGGAACTTAAAAAATGAAATAACAGTGATAAGTTCCTATCCAAAGGGAGTAGGGAGACTGGGTTATCAATGTATTTTCAAGCTCCCCAGGAATCTCTAATTTGCTTAAACCAACTTCTGCCAAATGCAAGTAATACAAATTGAGCAGTGTTTATCCACTGGGTACAGGCAAGAACCCAAATATAGCTATTTTAGGGTCATTGTGCTATATAAGGATAATACAAGAAATGATTCTTACGCCTAGGTTAAACAATGAACAAACATCCACTCCTAGGCTGTATGGGGAAAAGAGAAATGTTTTAAATGTCTCTCATTGCAAATGACACTATATTCCTTAGTGTTTTTCTCCTTGGACTTACCTCCAAAAAGGTACTTGACATGAGAGGAAAAAATAAAAATCGAGATTTGGATTTTATGCGAGGTTCTAGGAGAAATGTTCCTACTCTTTCCTATACAGGAGCTAAGTCAAATTCAAGGCCAATGGGATTATAATTTGCTTTATGCTATAATTTGTAATGTTTAACTTCTTTTAGCAAAAAAGTCTGATACTCAATCTTCCATTAACACTTTAGCAATAGAATCTAGACTGCCACATGCAACTGTTAACAAATGCATGGTTTCTTTTCTTTGTTATGAATGGAACTAGACATTTCCATTAAAACATTTGCTGTTTTTCTCATGCAGCAGGCTAACTGTACAGTATTTAATGGTCTATGGGTCTAAAATATTTCTTATATGCCTTGGCTTGCACTAAAAGTGCTTCTGGTAAACCAGTTAATAATCTGGCCATCCAAGAGTCCAGAATGTTGAGTTAGTTTTTTACAGAGGTTCCCAGATGTGCTGGAAGACTCACTCTTAGCAGATCTTGCCAATATTTTTTTTTAAGATTATATTTGGCTTTTCTTGTATTTGATATGAAACACATGTTAAAAACAATACCTGACAAATATGAAATGCATTTTTCTGCATAAGCAAAAACACCATGAACACAGCTTTTACAAAGTTTTGGATGGCAGAGATACAGGGTTTTCATTGCAAAACTGGGTTAACATTTAGGCAAGTTAATCATACATCTCGACAATGATTCTTTATCCAACATCTCTTTTGTATTCAGTAGGCAGGCCATTAGGGCTATGAAGAAATAAGCGGGAGAATGTCCAGGGAATGAAAAACATCTATATAACATGTGGAGAAGTGGATAGATTTACTAAGTATTCAACTTTAAGAGGTGCAGGTTCTGATCCCAGCCAGATCACTTGAGTTCTTAACTTCTCGGAAGTTAAGAATAACAATGTGAGTCTCTGAGTGTTTCAAGAAGATCCTGTATTAGTTGCTTCCCTTTGCACGTATTTTCCACGGCATTTCCATGTGTTTTCTCTAGGTGCTCTCTGGCAGGGCATCATATGCAGCTTTATTTTTGCCTTTTCTTTCAGTCTACATTTTCTTTTCTATTTATTTTTAGAGGGCAATGGAAAATACTGCAATATACTGCAAGTATCCTTTCTCTTTACATGAACTGAATTTGTATTTTATTGTTTCTTTTTCCAGGTCTAGCCTGAGAAATCTTATGATATAGCCAGACATGGTGTCTCATGCCTGTAATCCCAGCACTTTAGGAGGTTGAGGCAGGCAGATCACGAGGTCAGGAGATCGAGACCATCCTGGCTAAGACGGTGAAACCCCATCTCTACTAAAAATAAAAAAAATTAGCTGGACACGGTAGCATGTGCCTGTAGTCCCAGCTGCTCAGGGATTGAGGCAGGAGAATCGCTTGAACCTGGGAGGTGGAGGTTGCAGTGAGCTGAGATCGTGCCACTGCACTCCAGCCTGGACAACAGAGTGAGACTCCAGCTCAAATCAATCAATCAATCAATCAATCAATCAATCTTATAATATTTACAAAATATAATTGTGGACCGATGCAGTGACTCACACCTGGTAATCCCAGCACTTTGGGAGGCCGAGGTGGGTGGATCACTTGAGGTCAGGAGTGCAAGACCAGCCTGGCCAATGTGGTAAAACCCTATCTCTACTAAAAATACAGAAAATTAGCCTGATGTGGTGGCTCATGCCTGTGATCCCAGCTACTCGGGAGACTGAGGCAGGAGAATCACTGGAACCTCGGAGGCAGAGGCTGCAGTGGGCTGAGATCGGACCACTGCACTCCAGCCTGGGCAACAGAGCAAGACTCCATCTCGAAAAAAAAAAGAAATATAATTGTGGATCCAGACTCTGGCCAAGGATCAAATAGACATTTAAGGTATTTGAGGGCAGGTGGCTGCCACTGAGGAAGAATGATGCTACCTTTAGCTGTCTCTAAAAAGAGGAAGTAAATGCCACTGCAATCTGGTATTGAGGTTTCCCTAGATCTAGAATATCAAGCATTTCAATTCACACTAAAGTTCAAAATAATAATTACTAATTTTATATATATATATTTTTATATATATATATATATTTTGAGATGGAGTCTTGCTCAGTCGCCCAGGCTGGAGTGTAGTGGCACAATCTCGGCTCACTGCAAGCTTCGCCTCCTGGGTTCTCGCCATTCTCATGCCTCAGCCTCCCTAGTAGCTGGGACTACAGGCGCCTGCCACCACGCCCGGCTAATTTTTTTTTTTTGTATTTTTAGTAGAGACGGAGTTTCACCTTGTTAGCCAGGATGGTCTCGATCTCCTGACCTCGTGATCCGCCCGTCTCAGCCTCCCAAAGTGCTGGGATTACAGGCGTGAGCCACCGTGCCCGGCCAACTACTAATAATACTTTTAATGGAGTATTTACAATGGGCCAGGCACATTTATTATCTCATTATCTCAGTTGATCCTCAGAAGGACTGAGTGCTCTCAGTAGTTTGTTTCTGTGGGGAAAGGGAGTCATGGGCAAGTTAACCTTTAAAATCTTATCCAGTCACTGCTTGCTTATTTTCTTTAAAGAAGTAACAAGAAAAGTGGGCCAGGCATGGTGGCCTGTAATCCCAGTATTTTGGGAGGCTGAGGTGGGAGGATGGCTTGAGCCCAGGAATTTGAGACCGGGCTGGGCAACATGGCAAAACCCCATCTCTACCAAAAGAAAAATAAAAAAACAAACAAAAAAACAAATTAGCTGAGCATGGTGGCACATGCCTGTAGTCCCAATTGCTTGGGAGGTTGAGGTGGGAGGATCAATCACCTCAGCCTGGGGAGGCTGAGGCTGCAGTGAGCTGAGATCCTGCCACTTGCCACTGCACTCTAGCCTGGGTGACAGAGCGAGACCCTGTCTCAATAAATAAATAAATAAATAAAAATTTAAAAAAAAAAGGAAAAAGAAAAAAGAGAAAATCTTATCAAGGGAGGTGATATCAACAAAATGGTGTAAACAGGAAGCTCCAAGCTCCAATCCTCCAACCGAAACATCAGAAAGTAAGCATAAACTGTCAAACCAAATTTGTTAAAACTCTGGAAAACTGTCAAAGGTTTATAGCAACTAAGCAAATGCTGAATCCTGCCCCCCTTACCCAAAAAGGTGTTTTTTTTTTTCTTTTTAATTTTTTTTTTTTTTGAGATGGAGTCTTTGCTCTGTCGTGCAGGATGGAGTATAGTGGCACGATCTCGGCTACTGCAACCTCTGCCTCCCAGATTCAAGCTATTCTCCTGCCTCAGCCTCCTGAGTAGCTGGGATTACAGGTGCCTGCCACCACACCTGGCTAATTTTTGTATTTTTAGTAGAGACGGGGTTTCACCATATTGGCCAGACTGGTCTTGATCTCCTGACCTCGTGATCCATCCACCTTGGCCTCCCAAAATGCTGGGATTACAGGCGTGAGCCACCGTGCCCAGCATTTTAATTGTTTTTTAAAAATAGAGGCCGGGCGCGGTGGCTCAAGCCTGTAATCCCAGCACTTTGGGAGGCCGAGGCGGGTGGATCACGAGGTTAGGAGATCGAGACTATCCTGGCTAACATGGTGAAACCCCGTCTCTACTAAAAATACAAAAAACTAGCCGGGCGTGGTGGTGGGCGCCTGTAGTCTCAGCTACTTGGGAGGCTGAGGCGGGAGAATGGCGTGAACCCGGGAGGCGGAGCTTGCAGTGAGCCGAGACCACGCCACTGCACTCCAGCCTGGGAGACACAGCGAGACTCCGTCTCAAAAAAAATAAAAAATAAATAAAAAATAAAAATAGAGACAGGGCTGAGTGCAGTGGCGCATGCCTATAATCCTAAGACTTTGGGAGGCCAAGGCAGTGGATTGCTTGGAGTTTGAGACCAGCCTGGGCAACATGGTGAAACTCTGCTTCTACAAACAAAGTACAAAAAATTAGCGAGGCATGGTGGTACGCACCTGTAGTCCCAGCTACCTGGGAAGCTGAGGTGGGAGGATCACCTAAGCCTGGGAAGTTAAGGCTGCAGTGAGCTGTGATTGTGCCACTGCACTCAAGCCTGGGTGACAGAATGAGACTCTGTCTCAAAAAAAAAAAAAGAAAAAAAAATATATATATATATATAGAGAGAGATGAGGTCTTGTTATGTTGCCCAGACTGGTCTCCAACTCCTGGGCTCAAGTGATCCTCCCACTTCAGCCTTCTGAGTAGTCGGGACTGCAGGCTCATGCCACCATGCCTGGCTAATTTGTTTTTTCATTTTTATTAGAGATGGGGTCTTGCTATGTTGCCCAGACTGGCCTTGAACTCCTAGCCTCAACCCATCCTCACACTTTGGCATCCCAGAATGCTGGTATTACAGGTGGGAGCCACCTCACTCCGCCCCCAAAAAGACATTTTAAAACAAGTAGGAACGCTTTGTGGTGTTTTCACTTGCTCTTTCCTCACCTCCTGCCCAGCTCAGTGGTAGTCTTAGGAGTTAGCCTCCATGGCTAGTCCCTGGTCCCTGGCTCCAGCATGTATGTCTTTTTTTTTTTTTAAATTTTTTTTGTGGGACGGAGTCTCACTCACTAGCTGGAGTGCAGTGGCACTATCTCAACTCACTGCAACCTCCGCCTCCCGTGTTCAAGTGATTCTCCTGCCTCAGCCTCCTGAGTAGTTGGGATTACAGGCATCCATTACCATGCCCAGCTTATTTTTGTATTTTTAGTAGAGATGGGGTTTCACCATGTTGGCCAGGCTAGTCTTGAACTCCTGACCTCAGGTGATCTGCCCGCCTTGGCCTCCCAAAGTGTTGGGATTACGAAATATAATTGTGAGCCGATGCAGTGGCTTGGCCTAGATCTAGAATATCAAGCATTTCAATTCACACTAAAGCTCAGAATAATACTTACTACTAATATTTTTAATGGAGTATTTAAGGTGTGGGCCACCATGCCTGGCTGTGGCATGTATGTCTTTTCTAAACTATCTGGAGCTATCTGAAGGACTAATGCAAGGTGCCTGTCACTCACTCAGGACAGAAAAGTGAAGGGCATTACTGGAAAAGCTTTTAAGGCAGATATACAAGCTGAAGCTGACTGGGACAAAAGATTACACCTAAAGCCAAGAAAGAAAAGCATGTTGTCCTAAAGTGCCTTATGTTTACTTATGCAATTTATGCTCACAACATCCCTGTGAGGAAGGTATAATTGTCATCATCCTCATTTTACAATTGAGGAAACTGAAATAACTTGGGAAAAGTAAATGCAGTTTGCAAACTCAGGTTTTTAATAACTTCATCACATTGACTCCAAATATGCACATACTAAAAGCAAAATGAACCAGATAACAACTAATACACATATAGTAAATGGGTAATAAATGTTATTTGAAAATTATATTTTACATTTATTTATTTTAACTCTAGGATTTATTACTGGCTTAATAACTTGTTTGAAATAGAAGACTAAACAGAATTCATTCCTTTTTTTTTTTTTTTTTTTGAGATGGAGTCTTGTTCTGTCACCCAGGCTGGAGTGCAGTGGCACAAACTCAGCTCACTGCAACCTCCACCTCCCAGGCTCAAGCAATTCTCCCTGCCTCAGCCTCCCGAGTAGCTGGGATTACAGGTGTCCACCACCATGCCCAGCTAATTTTTGTATTTTTGTAGAGACGGGGTTTTGCCATGTTGGCCAGGCTGGTCTCAAACTCCTGACCTCAGGTCATCCACCTGTCTCAGTCTCCCAAAATGCTGGGATTACTGGCAGAAGCCACTGCACCTGGCCAGAATTCATTCTTGATAGCATCAGTATTTGCTTTCTTCTCAGATAGTACATAGTACTGTTTTAATTATTAATTTTTTTGTGGGAAAATAAAGATGATAAAACAGGAAATCCCACAAAGCTATGGTTAATATTAGTTATAAGTAAAGCTTCATTTCTGGAACATAACATTAAAAAAAGGTAAGGGGGCATAGAGAAGGCAAAAGAATATACTTCTTGGATAAACAAGCATTTCTATTGCTTATTATTTATAACTTAGATATCCCCAGACTGTAAACTCTGTAGAAGAAGGGACTGTGTCCTGAATTATTCAGAAGCCAATTGTTTGTGCCTTAGCATAATAGCATAGGAACATTGGCCATAGTAGTCGATCAGTGGAGACTTGTTAAGTGAGTAAATGATAAACATGTGTTTTACTTGTATATCAAGTTATTACTGGGCTGTGCACAAAGGCAGAAGTGGATCCTATGTAAACAGATACAGGTGTTTGCTTATGATACCTTATTTTTAATGTACCCCAAGATCCCCCATGGAGAATTTCAAATGCTGTTTATAAAAGGAAAGACAATTCAGATACTGTAGTTGTTCTTGCTACAAATTACTGGGCCTGCAGAAGAGAGATGCTAGGAAGGAAATTTACAGCAAGGCTTTGTCGCACATATATTGTTCTTGTTAGTCATCTTGACTTGGTCTGCAAATGTCCCTTTTCCCTTCCCGCTAAACTTAACAAGAATCAGCCTGTATCCTGGATTAAGTGGCAAAGGTATTTGAAATAAAAATAAAAAATTTTAAGAAATTAAAAAAGAATAAGCCTGTAGCACCCAAGTGCATAAAGGAAAATGGATCTAAACAGTTTATTACTTAAACAGCTGCTAAAGTCATCTCATTCTTGTTGCATTTACTCTGTAATCACACAAACGTGCCAATTCCATTTAGATTGGTCACATGTGCTTAGTGTCTTAAAGGAAATGAATGAATATATTTTCTGAACACTCATAGAAGTGATCCATTTTTATACAAAATCAATTTTTGAGGGGAAAGGTAATAATTCCTGATTATCAAAGAAGTGGCCAAGGAAGAAAACATCTGCCCCCATGCTTCATTAACCACCACCGACGGTTTCGGGTGAGTTCTTTCAGAAAATGCACATGCATATACATGAATATATCTGCAATGAGTTCCTCTTTGTTTGCGTGTGTGCCCAGGTGCTCACATGTACATCTCTGGACTTTATTTTCTGTAGAGAACAGCCAGAATGAGGCCTCAGGGTCAGGAATGGAAAGATCAGGTAAAAAGAAAAGAGAACATCTTTTTTATTCTTAAAAAGAAAACATCTTGTTTAGAATTTTTGGAATTTCTTTCTAAGTGTAATCTTTCTTTTATTAACACTTTGTTCTCAACTTAAAGCCATAAAAAGCCTATATGCAGAAAATAAAAGAAAATAAATCAGCTCAAGGCATAAGAATTTGATATACAGCTGGGTGATAATTAACAGGACTTGACCTTACAACAGTTAGATGCTGAGAAAGACTGGAGGACAGCAGCTCAGAACACAACAGTTTATGTAACTCTCCTGGAGAAGAGTTAGGCTTTACCCCTTGATGCTATGAAAAATCGACCTCAAAGATTATTGAGGCAGATCAAAATTTAGAGCCTCACATGGCACCTCACACCTGTAATTCCAGCATTTTGGGAGGCTGAGGCAGTAGGATTACGTGAGCCCAAGAGTTTGAGACCAGTCTGGGCAACACAGTCAGACCCCATTGTGTTAGTCAACTTTCACACTCTGTAAAGAACTGCCTGAGACTGGGTAATTTATAAAGGAAAGAGTTTTAATTGACTCACAGTTCATCATGGCTGGGGAGGCCTCAGGAAATTCACAATCATGTCAGGAGGCGAAGGGGAAGCAAGGTGCCTTCCTCACAAGGCAGCCGGAAGAAGTGCCGAGAGAAGGGGGAACAGCCTCTTATAAAAGCATCAGATCTGGGGAGAATGCACTCACTATCATGAAAAGAGCAGAGGGAAAACCACCCCCAAGATTCAGCTACCTCCACCTGGTCTCTCCTTGCCATGTGGGGATTATGGGGATTATGGGGATTACAATTCAGGATGAGATTAGGCTTTCTGTTCAGGTGGGAACAAAAAGTCTAATCATATCACCCCTCTCTACAAATAAAATAAATTAGGCTGGGCGCCGTGGCTCATGCCTGTAATCCTAGCACTTTGGGAGGCCAAGGTGGGCGAATCACTTGAAGTCAAGAGTTCCAGACCAGCCTGGCCAACAGGGTGAACCCCGTCTCTACTAAAAATACAAAAATTAGCTGGGCTTGGTGGCATGTGCCTGTAATCCCAGCTACTCGGGAGGCTAAGGCAGGAGAATCGCTTGAACCTGGGAGTCAGAGGCTATAGTGAGCCAAGATCATACCACTGCACTCCAGCCTGGAGAACAGAGAAAGACTGACTCAAAAAAATGAAATGAAATGAAATGAAATGAAATGAAATGAAATGAAATGAAATGAAATAAATTAGCCAAGAGTGGTGGTACACACCTGTGGTCCCAGCTACTCAAGAGGTTAAGGTAGAAGGATTGCTTGAACTGGGGAGGTTGAGGCTGCAGTAAACTGTGTTTGCATTACTGCATGCCAGTCTCTGTGACAAAGCAAAAATCTGTATTTAAAAAAAAAAAAATCCAAAACCCCAAAAGATAACTTGGGACTGTGTAGTGGCTTACTACTACATTCCTCAATGATCCAAGCTACTCATTGAAAACCTGAAGTGGAAAATGCTTTGTCCATATATATTAAATAGTACATATATTTCTTTCTCCTCCCTGTAAAAAGAGAGTTAGCAATAGTGCTATTTGGTTAGAATATGCATGTGTAAAAGTAAAATGATATTCATAATAATTACACAGAACTAATTTTTTAAATGGCAATATTCAATGCTGGCAAGGGTTCAGTGAAGCTGGTATTCTCATAGGTTGCTCATTGTATTTTAATTTTTAAAACATTGTCTGAAAGCTATCACAAAATATCTTAAGAGCTTTAAATGCTCAATATTTTTATCCCATTGTCTCACTTTAGGTAATTTATCTCAAATAAATAATTCATAAACCTATATGCACAAAGCCATCTTGACCTTATTTATAATTGTAACACACTGGTACTTAATGCAGAAATGGTTGAATAAAGTATGGCATATCCACTATTTACATGGTATCTCTAAAATGTTTTTAATAGTATGGCGGGCCAGGTGTGGTGGCTCATACCTGTAATCCCAGCACTTTGGGAGGCCAAGGCAGGTGGACCACCTGAGGTCAGGAGTTGAAGACCAGCCTGGCCAACATGATGAAACCCTGTCTGTACTAAAAATACAAAAATTAGCCAGGCGTGGTGGTGGGAGCCTGTAATCCCAGCTACCCAGGAGTCTGAGGCAGGAGAAGTGCTTGAACCCGGGAGGTGGAGGTTGCAGTGAGCCAAGATTTTGCCACTGCACTCCAGCCTGAGTCACAGAGCGAGACTTGTCTAAAAAAAAAAAAAAAAAAAAAAAAAATACTATGGAGAAACATTACCTATATTAAATTAAATAAATCACAAGAGAGCCGGGCGTGGTGGCTTACGCCTGTAATCTCAGCACTTTGGGAGGCCGAGGCAGGCGGATCATGAAGTAGACAGTTCGGACCAGCCTGGCCAAGATGGTGAAACCCCATCCCTAGTAAATTACAAAAATTAGCCAGGCATGGTGGCAAGTGCCTATAATCCCAGCTATTCAGGAGGCTGAGGCAGGAGAATCGCTTGAACCCGGGAGGCAGAGGTTGCAGTGAGCCAAGATCGCACCACTGTACTCTACCCTGGGTGATAGAGCAAGACTGTCTCGAAAGGAAGGAAGGAAGGAAAAGAAAGAAAGAAAGGAAGGAAGGAAGGAAGGAAGGAAGGGAGGGAGGGAGGGAGGGAGGGAGGGAAGGAAGGGAGGGAAGGAAGGGAAGGAAGAAAGAGAGAGAAATCACAATACAAAATGTATTTCAGCCTGGGTGTGGTGGCTCACACCTGTAATCCCAGCACTTTGGGAGGCCGAGGTGGGCAGATAACTTGAGTCCAGGAGTTCAAGACCAGCCTGGCCAACATGGTGAAAACCCATCTCTGCTAAAAATACAAAAATTAGCTGTGTGTGGTTGCAGGGGCTGGTAATCCCAGCTACTTGGGAGAATGAGGCAGGGAAAATTACTTGAACCCAGGAGGCGGAGGTTGCAGTAAGCCGAGATTGTGTCACTGCACTCCCGCCTGGGTGACAGAGTGAGACTCCATCTCAAAAAACAAACAAATAAACAAAAAAAAGTATTTCAGCTGCATGTAGAACAGATAAGTCAATGTAGGAAACAATGTTTATTGTGTTTATGTAGTAGGAGTATGGATGCTCTCGTGTTCTATTTCTTCAATTTTTAATAATATTTTAATATTATATTCATAATTTAAAATTTAGCATCTATAGCTCTAAGTTTACATACTTCATGTTTTCATTTGTTAACCCCCTATCTCTATACTTTAGTATAAAAAGAATAGCTTTGTGAGTGTTTAGGAAATGGAGTAGAGAGATGAGTTGCATGATTAGAAAAGGTCCTATTACTATTTAAAAAGAAAGATATGCATTTGAGGCCACAATCTCGTACTTCTTTCAGTGTAAAACTATTGATGAACTTCAATTCATTTGTATCCCACTTATAGTCTTCAATTCTAATGTGGTGTTCTGGTAGAGTTTCTCTGGACTTTTGCAAAAATAAGGTTCTCTCGTACTAGTTCAAAAGATGGTTCATGTTGTGTCATTGGGTAAAGAGGAACAGGTAGTGTCAAAGTTCCCTTCTGAGGATTCTCCTTTAGGTCCCATGAGTGTCAATCATTATTTCTATTGACTAGTTTCCCCACTGACTTTCTCCCAAAGTAAATAAAAATCCACATGCCAGGGCAGCACTACGTTGAACTTCTCAAAGACCAATACTGAATATGCCAGACACGGTTATCTTCAGCTACCATTTTGAAGACCTGAACCCTCATAGAGGTATTAATGAACTCAAAATTGTATACTTGCATATGTTGTAATCATTTTCACCCTGCTTTCCAAAAAGAAAAAGAAGAAAAAAGCAATAAATATGGGATTTAAATATAATTCATGCAGAAATAGGCCAAAGCATTCCTAAAGACTCTAAATTTGTTCCTAATCACACTGATGCCAAACTAAATTGGCATGGTTATTCTACTAGATTCTGATTTTTTTTTTTTCTGGCCAGAAATTTGCTGGAAAAACACAGGACTGGAAAATCCATCCAATATTAAACAGAGGAAAAATATTAGAAAAATTATTAAATAGAAAAACAAAAACCTATTTTAGTTATAGTTATAAATTTCTATAAATTCATCTTTGAATTTAGAGAAATATATCAGTGTCATAGTAAAATAACCTTTATTCTTTATAGACACCCTTTTCTGAAACCAAGAGGTTGCAGTTGCACTAAAAACAAGTCCAAATTTGAGCAAAAAAAAAAAAATTATTGTTTTAATAATAGAACATTTTAAAAAAAACAATGTATTTCTGGCCAAGAGTGGTGGCTCACGTCTGTGATCCCATCACTCTGGGAGGCCAAGGCAGGCAGATCACCTGAGGTTCAAGATTAGCCTGGCCAATATGATGAAACCCCATCTCTACTAAAAACACAAAAAATGAGCCAGGTGTGGTGGTGTGTGCCTGTAATCCCAACTACTCAGGAGGCTGAGGCAGGAGAATCGTTTGAACCCGGGAGACAGAGGCTGCAGTGAGCCGAGATCGTGGCACTGCACTCCAGCCTGGGCAACAGAGCAAGTCTCTATCTCAAAAAAGGTAAAATAAATAAAATACAAATAAAAAACCAATACATTTCTAGCTTGTAACTAGAAGAAGAGACAAAAGACCAACTTAAAAATAATAAGTGTAATAACAGTAGGATGTGAAGGAGCTGTTAGGTGATCTCAAATTAATGGTACTCAGAAATGTGAACTTCTGGAATTCACGTTTAAAGACTAATTGGAGGGCCGGGTGTGGTGGCTCATGCCTGTAATCCCAGTATTTGGGAGGCCAGGGTGGGTGGATCACCTGAGGTCAAGAGTTTGAGACCAGTCTGACCAACATGGTGAAACCCCATCTACACTAAAAATGCAAAATTAGCCCGGCGTGGTGATGCATGCCTGTAATCTCAGCTACTCAGGAGGCTGAGGCAGAAGAATCGCTTGAACTCGGGAAGTGGAGGTTGCAGTGAGTCCAGATCATGCCATTGCACTCCATTCTGGGCAACAAGAGTGAAACTCCATCTAATAAATAAATAATAAAGACTAACTGGAAAACTTGGAAATTATTTAGAAGAAAATTGCAAGGATGGCAAAATAAGTCAAGTACTGGAAAAAAAGACCAATGAGGAGAGGTAAAGAAGACATAACTAATTTTCTTAAAGAGAAGGCCAAATGACAATTGAATACATTCTATGAGTTAATAGAGAGCTTTATATACAGAGAGGGAGGGTGATCATTGCTGAGTGTCAAACAAGGGAAACAGGTTTGGTATGGAGCATAAAGGCTTTGCTTGACACACTAAAGCTAACTAAATGTCAAAATAACATGCAGGTGGAGGTTTGGGCAGTCTTTTCTAAAGCCACGGATAATAAGATAGCAGCTTCTTTGTATGGCTCTGACTGAAGGTGAGAGATGTGCTATGTAAACGTTGACGTGGCTTCTAGGGCTGAGATTCAGGTCCTTGGGGAATATCTTCCTGAATTCAGGGAGTTAATGCCAACTCTGAAATCAAATTATTGGAACATAGTAAAGGAAGTGGGGGGAGGAAGCAACTAGAATCAAGATGAAAATGTAACTCCAAACCCTGTTTAGAAAAAAATAATGAGATTACTTTAAAATAATAAAATTTATTATTAAAAATTTAGAGAAGTTTTGACAAGTAGGGAGTGGAAAAATAGATATTTTATATTATTTATTTACTTATTTTTGAGACAGAAATTCCCTCTTGTTACCCAGGCTGCAGTGCAATGGCAGGATCTCGGCTCACTGCAACCTCCGCCTCCTGGGTTCAAGTGATTCTCCTGCCTCAACCTACCGAGTAGCTGGGACTACAGGCGTGCACCACTACGCCTGGCTAATTTTTTTTTTTTTTTTTGTATTTTTAGTAGAGAAGGAGTTTCACCATTTTGGCCAGGCTGGTCTCAAACTCCTGACCTCAGGTGATCTGCCCTCCTCGGTCTCCCAAAGTGCTGGGATTATAGGTGTGAGCCACCGCACCGGGCCATAGATATTTTAGATAAAGAACAAGACCAAGCATTAAACTGTGAACAAGGTGCTTCTAATTAACTAATTTTATTTTTCAAACACAGCCTTACAAAACATGACTCCAATACACGGAGAGTTTAGGTCAGCCCTGATTTTGAGGCCACATGCTCCACTGTTAGCACATGTGGGTGAGGTCCCTTGGTTGGTAGTGTTTGATGATTCTATTAGTTCTTGACTTTTCTGTATACATTTTAATGTACAGTAAAGGGATTGTAGTATTGGCAGGTTTGTCCCAAAATAGACTGTGAGTCAGTTATGAAGGAGGGGGATTCCAGGAACTAGAATTTAAGAGTGAAGAAGTTGAATGCAAATTTACATATGACTCAGTACTAACACATTTTACGTAATATTGGGTACTTTCTCTTCCTGTAATTGCTTCTATGCTTCATTTGTTGTTTTCATCAATAGCCCTAAATAAGTGGTTTTAAAAAAACATTAAGGGAGACTGGTAGATCACGCCTGTAATTCTAGCACTTTTGGGAAGCTGAGGTGGGCAAATTGCTTGAGCCCAGGAGTTCAAGACCAGCCTGGGCAAGATGGTGAAAAAATGTCTCTACAAAATATACGAAAATTAGCTGGGCATGGTGACACGTGCCTATAGCCCCAGCTATTCAGGAGGCTGAGATGGGAGGATCACCTGAGTCTGTGAGGTTGAGGCTGCCAAAGAACCACAATGGCCCCACTGAACTCCAGCCTGGATGACAGACCGAGACCCTGTCTCAAAAATAAGTAAATAAATAACGAATTTTAAACACACACACCCCCATTAAGGGATGACTACTTTGGGGTGTCTTGCCAGCACTTCAAATATCTAAAATAGCCTTATTCTAAGCTTTGAATGTTAAGTCTTTTCTTTAGACAGACTAATTGCAGAATGAAATGGTTTGCTACCTGTAGAGCTCCATTTCTCCCCTTCTCAAAAAATCAGGAGACTATGAACTCGCAAGTGCTAGTAGGATTCAGGTAGAAGCCATTACTGCTATTTTAAATTTTCCTACAGCTCCCACCAACATTACATCCAAACATCGAAACATCCACAACAATCATCCCCAAGGCTACTGCTGTGTGATTCATAAATGAACATTTTTGGGTGAATACATTCCACTTTTGAAATTAAATTTATTTTATTTTATTTTATTTTGGTCACCCAGTTTGTAATGCAGGGGCACAATCTCAGCTCACTGCAACCTCCGCCTCTGGGGTTCAAGAGATCCTCCTACCTCAGCCTCCCAAACAGCTAGGACTACTGGCGCAGGCCACCATGCCTGGCTAATGTTTTTGTATTTTTGGTAGAGACAGGATTTCATCATGTTGCCCAGGCTGGTCTCAAACTCCTGAGCCCGAGTGATCTACCCACTCTGGCCTCCCAAAGTGCTAAGATTGCAGTCATGAGCCACTGTGCCTAGCCTGAAATTAATTTTCACTGGTTTATTTTCATAAAATAAGGCTGCGCGCAGTGCCTCATGCCTGTAATCCCAGGACTTTGGGAGGACAAGGCAGGCAGATCACTTGAGGTCAGGAGTTCGAGACCAGCCTGGCCAACATGGTGAAACCCCATCTCTATGAAAAATACAAAAAATTAGCCAGGCATGGTGACAGGCACCTGTGATCCCAGCTACTCAGGAGGCTGAGGCAGGAGAATCACTTGAACCCGGGAAGGCAGAGGTTGCAGTGAGCTGAGATCATGCCACTGCACTCCAGGCTGAGTGACAGTGAGACTCCGTCTCAAAAATAAATAAACAAATAAATAATATTTTCATAAAATAAACTCAATTTCAGTTACATACAGTTTTTTAGGAAAGTGTTTTTCTTTTGTAGCAATGTTTTTTTCCATCCTATTGCATAGTCTGACTTCACCGAAATAGCTTTCCACCAAAATACTCTCTTCTCTCAAGCAATAGTATACTGAAGAGAACGAGTAAGTTATTTATTTGCAAGCCCATAGGATTTAAATTAGAATAAACCTATCCTTGAGAATAATATACTTTAAATAATTCATATGAGTCACAAAATTTTGTACCAGAAAAAGTGTGTAAAAAAATCTTATTCCCCAATATTATGATTCCCTCAGTTTGTTTGACTTAATAATTCTTTTTTTAGAGTATAATTGTTCTAGAGTTCAGAAATTTTTAAAAGAGATTATCTATATCTCTGGAAAAGGATTGACTTCCAGCTGCAACTTCCAGCTGGAAAGATAATCTTTTCTTCCATTTTCCCACCTTTTGCATCAGAAAAGTAAACAATCGATTTCCTGCCTAAATACACCTGGATTGTTTCTCAAGAGAGCAAGACATGGGTTGAATTATGCATAGAAAAGTGACCACAAGGTCATGGAGAATCATTGACTTTAGATGTAGGAAGGATCTTGGAAATCTAGTTTAACTCCCTCATAAACGACAAGGATTAGATATAAAAACTGCGTTTGAGAGGCCTATTAGTATCAGGAATGAGGTAAGTCCCTTTTCAGCATTAATTACAGTAACTGCTGTATAAAGAAAGGGGATTCTGGCAACTGCTCTCCACATGGCAGAAATCCAGGACAGACTTGAAATCAAAGAAGTAGAGGCTAAAGTCTAATGAACTGACATAAAACTCTTTTTTTAATTGGAACTAAAGAATATTAATTCTCTCACATGATTCCCAAAGTCAGTCTGGTTTTTTTTTTTTTTTTAATTCTCTCAAAACTTTCATGCATCAAAAGATGGTCCTGACATACAAGCATGGAAATAATTAGAGCTTTTAATTAGTACAACTGGGAAATAAGGCATACCAGCTTTAATAAGGGTCTCCAATGTGGAACACATTAAAGTAAAAACATTTTTTTCCTAATATCAAAGTTCATTCTACTAACTAACAGAAAATGAGTTACTCTGCAAAATGGAGAGTATAATCGGATTCAGAACAAGTTCAATGTATTAAGAAAGGAGACAGAGATGCCATGAACTGTGGAACCTGGGAATTAGATCGTTTCAGACGTCCACCAATCTATTTCTTAGAACACACTATCCGTATGGTAGGGTTTAACTATTAAACCGTAAATATTCTAAAATACTTCATAATGCCTATTTTGTGGATCAGAATTGAAGATGAAAATGGTCAAATATATTAGAAGCATGCTAAACAGCATTTCAGGACAGTGTAACAGCTGAACGCATACTTGGCAAGAAGAGAGCTGCTGTCACGTTACCTCAGACCAACAGTAGCAAGCACATCTGGAATCCTAATGATCCCAGGAGCTTTTGGGCATTTGAAGGACAGCCATCTGGTGCAAAGGAAGTCTGGACAAAGTGTCCCACCCAACAGAAAGCACCTCATTGTCCTGCTATGAAAAGCAGCTGGTCCCACTTCCCTCTGATAATACACCAGCTTCTCAACCGGCGAGTGATCAAGAGAAATCCACTATGTGCACAAAATGCTCACTAGCTGACCTGGATCTAAAACCATGACAACCTGGCAGGTAAGATGTAGTCAGAGATATATTTGTGAAATAAATCCCTTTTTGAAAGGGTGTCAGCAGATTCTGCTACCTCTGTCTAACCTTTCAGCAATTGATGTTGATAATATCAGCCTATGGGCTCTTCCGGGCTGCAATTCTTTATCTGTAAAATTAAGAGATTGGGCTACACACATTTTATGGCCCTTTTTAGTTCTAACATCCCATCAGCTTGTGATTTTACAGAAAATACTGTAGCACCGAACAAATGGACTACCAAAGGACAAGGGATGACAGCAGACATTTGAAGGTGGCCCCTGCGTGTTGCTTGATGGCATTAGATCATTGAGGGGAGAAGGCTGCACTCAAAGATGACCTTTCAAATGATTGTAAATGTGTTTTATCATCTTGTGAGCAAATTAAGCCAGTGTCATCTTTGCTCTAAGCTATCTGCAAATTATGCACAGCTTGTTGGGACTGCCCCACATTAAACACACTGCAGGGATCTCAAGTAGATGAAGGGTAGACATGCAGCTTCAGCAGACCATGATGGTGAGGCAGTGGATAAGAGAAATAATTGAAGATCATGAGAGGCAAGAGAGCATGATCAGGATGGGAACCGAGGACGTCAGGGGACAGAAAGCCCTAGTCAAGAGGGAATTGCAGGTTGGGCACGGTGGCTCACGCCTATAATCCCAGCACGTTGGGAGGCCATGGTGTGCGGATCACTTGAAGCCAGGAGTTCAAGACCAGCCTGGCCAACATGGTGAAACCCTGTCTTTACTAAAAATACAAAAATTAGACAGGCATGGTGGCCGGTGCCCATAGTCCCAGCTACTGGGGAGACTGGGGCAGGAGAACCTCCCAGCTTGAACCTGGGAGGCAGAGATTGCAGTGAGCTGAGATCGTGCCACTGCACTCCAGCCTGGGTGACAGAGTGAGACTCCGTCTCAAAAAAAAAAAAAAAAAAAAAAGAAAAAGAGGGAACTGGAAAGTTTAAACACCTACAGGAGGAGGAATTTAGGATAATCATAAGCTCCAATAAATAACCATGTCAGTAGATTTATGGAATAATGGAGCTAGAGATGTATAGTGAAAGAGTCTAATAACTATAATATAGGGAAAGGCATTTTCGCCAGTTAAATACGGTTTGAATCCTGGCTCTGCCTCTGAATATCCTGTATATTCCTGGACTTGGTAAGTAATGTATTTTCCTCATCAGCAAATTGAAAGTAATGCTATCTCTTACATATCGTAGTTGTGGAAATTACATGAGATAATGCATGTCAAGTGCTGAAGATACTTATTGGTGCACAGTAGACATTCAAAAATGATGTATTAGTTGCCATTATTCCTAGTACTGTTATTCTTGTTAGCTGAATCATGAGAATGAATACTGAAATTCCCCAGAATGGTTGTTTGTGAACAAGTAGAGAGAAAAACAATTACATCAGGAGATTAAAGGAAGATTAAAGAGGTTAGTAGATGATGACAATGAGGGCAGAGGAAGGGTGGGTGTGGTTGAGCAAAGTTGGCGAAGTTCTTGAAAGTCAAGTTAGTGCCCGCTGAACTCTCGACTCTGAGCCAGACAAGACTGGAGAAGAAGCCATTTCTGCTTGAGGGCATCAGAAAAAATGTTTCATCTTTAGTAGAAAATCAAATCTCAATTAAGGCGGCACTTTCCTGAAGATGTTTCTTTTCTTTTCTTTTTTTGAGACAGGGTCCAGTTCTGTCACCCAGGCTGGAGTGCAGTGGCATGATCTTGGCTCACTGCAGTCTCAGCCTCCCTGGTTCAAGCGATTCGACCACCTAAGCCTCCTGAGTAGCTGGGACTACAGGCATCCACTACCGCATCCGGCTATTTTTTATATTTTCTGTAGAGATAGGGTTTCACCATGTTGCCCAGGCTTCTCTTGAACTCCTGGGCTCCAGTAATCTGCTGCCCTGGACTCCCAAAGTGCTGGGATTGCAGGTGTGAGTCAGTGGACCCAGCCTCTGAAGACAGTTTTTTTCTTTTTAGAGATGGAGTCTTGCTTTGTTTTGCAGGCTGGTCTCAAACTCTTGGCTTCAGGCGATCCTCCCACCTCGGCCTCCCAAAGTGCTGGGATTACAGGCATGAACCACCCTATCCCAGCCCAAAGATGCTTTTGGTCCGATCTATCTGGGGAATGCTGAGCCTCTCCCTCCTGGGGAATTTGTAGAGTGCACACCCAAATGCAGCTCTATGAAGTCTATCTTCCTAGATTGAAAGCACATGTAGCCAACAAAGTCGTTTTATTATGTGAAGTCACAATCCTGTGTCACAAGATGGGAGGGCAGAAGGAGGATTTTGAGGAAAGCTTAATGACTGAATGGTGTTTACTGTCAACAGTCCCAGAGGAAAGGGAGAGAAGGGGATTGATGGTGTGGCTAAGTGAGAAACAGGATAGGCCAGAGACAAGTGGATTAAAACTCATGAAGGGATTGAGCAAGTGGAAGCAATGGCCAGTGTGCTGGTGCTCATGAACCGCAGACGGAAGAAAGGGAGCAAGTAGGAATTTTGAAATTAGGAATAAGGGTGGGCACAGTGGTGCACACCTGTAATCCTAGAACTGTGGGAGGCCACGGCATGTGGATCATTTGAGGTCAGGGGTTCGAGACTAGCCTGGCCAACATGGTGAAAACCTGTCTCTACTAAAAACACAAAAATTAGCCAGGTGTGGTGGCAGGCCCCTATAGTCCCAGCTGCTCGGGGGACTGAGGCAGGAAAATAGCTTGAACCTGGGAGGCGGAGGTTGCAGTGAGCTGAGATTGCGCCATTGCACTCCAGCTTGGGCAACTTTTGAGACGGAGCGAGACTCTGTCTCAAAAAAAAAAAAAAAAAATGGAATAAAAATGAGGGAAATGGGCAACTTGGGCCAGTAGCAGAGCTGTTTTGAACATGTGAAATTTACCCACTGTTGCTTTATAGTCCTTCAGACATTTAGAATTTTAAATTTTTAAAATTAAAATTAAAAATTTTTTTAGAGATGGGGTCTTGCTATGTTGCCCACGCTAGTCTGGGCTTAACTCTTGGCCTCAAACAATCCTCCCTCCTTGGCTTCCCTAAGTGTTAGGATTACAGGCATGAGCCACTGTGCCCATCCTAGAAGTTTTAAAATTTTCAAAACAGTAACCTGTCCTTGAGTGTGAACTAGATTGTACTGACAATCTGAATAGATATTTTAACTAATGGTTAACAAACAAAACACCCAAAACACATCTTAGAATGATTCTCATATCTTCCAAATAAAAATACTTTAAACTGTTGTCAATACTTTTACCTATTTAGCTTATGCCTTTGGTTATAGAAAATATAGAATCAATGATAATGAATTAATTAGAAAATAAAAACTATATTCCATCTTTAATATACTAATGGTTCAGTTTTATTTCTAAATTGTCTGAGATGGAAGCATATTAAACATAAATGGTGAAAGTATAACAGGGACAATTCATTACGTCCTTTGGAAACATTTTTCATTGTAAATTCCAGTTGTATTTATTTATTTATTTTTAGATGGAGTTTCCTTCTTGTTGCCCGGGCTGGAGTGCAATGGTGCGATCTCGGTTCACCACAATCTCCGCTTCCCAGGTTCAAGAGATTCTCCTGCCTCAACCTCGCAAGTAGCTGGGATTACAGGCATGTGCCAACATGCTCAGCTAAGTTTGTATTTTCAGTAGAGACGGGGTTTCTCCATGCTGGTCAGGCTGGTCTCAAACTCCTGACCTCAGGTGATCTGCCCGCCTTGGCCTCCCAAAGTGCTGGGATTACAGGCGTGAGCCACTGAGCCCGGCCATAACTTGTAGTTTTAAAGTATCATCCTTGATGAAATTAAATTGTTACCAATTTTCCAACCCGCATATTCATTAACTCTGCACTAATGAATTGTAGACCTGACTTATTCCCAGAAAGCTCTAGATGTTGCTCATCAATCTATGGATAATTGTTGTTTACGGTTTTTAAGCTCCATTGCATTTTTATCTGGGTAGATGGAGAATTAAGTCTTGATGAGATTAAAGTTGAAAAATAATAAAATCGAAGTTCAGAAAATTCTAAACAATAGTTTCATTTATTTATTTTAATAATATTTATTTATTTTTAAAATTATACTTCAAGTTCTGGGATACACGTGCAGAACATGCAGGTTTGTTACACAGGCATACACGTGCCATGGTGGTTTGCTGCTCCCATCAACCCATCATCTACATTAGGTATTTCTCCTAATGCCATCCCTCCCACCCTACCCCCTGACAGGCCCTGGTGTGTGATGTTCCCCTCCCTGTGCCCATATGTTCTCATTGTTCAACTACAGTTTACATGCAGTGTTTGGTTTTCTGTTCCTGTGTTAGTTTGCTGAGGATGATCATTTCCAGCTTCATCCATGTCCCTGCAAAGGACGTGAACGCATTCTTTTTATGGCTGCATAGTATTCCATGGTGTATATGTGCCACATTTTCTTTATCCAATCTAACATTGATGGGCATTTAGGTTGGTTCCAAGTCTTTGCTATTGTGAGTAGTGCTGCAATAAACATATGTGTGCATGTGTCTTTATAGTAGAATGATTTATCATCCTTTGGGTATAAAGGATTGGGAAAAGCATAGTATCTGGGCTGGATAGCACCATCCCTCACGGCACAGTCCCTCATGGCTTCCCTTGGCTATGGGAGAGAGTTCTCCAACCCCCTTGCGCTTCCCGGGTGAGGTGACGCCCACCCACCTGCTTCTGCTCACCCTCCGTGGGCTGCATCCACTGTCTAACCAGTCCCAGTGAGATGAACCGGGTGCCTCAGTTGGAAATGCAGAAATCACGCATTGGTCTCGCTGGGAGCTGCAGACCGGAGCTATTCCTATTGGGCCATCTTGCCCGGGAATCTTATTTATTCTTTTGAGACGTAGTTTCACTCTTGTCGCCCAGGCTGGAGTGCAATGGTGCAATCTTGGGTCAGGGCAACCTCTGCCTCCCAGATTCAAGTGATTCTCCTGCTTCAGCCTTCTGAGTGGCTGGGATTACAGGCACCCATCTCATGCCCAGCTACTTTTTGTATTTTTAGTAGAGATGGGGTTTTGCCATGTTGGCCAGGCTGGTCTTGAACTCCTGACCTCAGGTGACCCTCCCGCCTCGGCCTCACGAAGTGCTGGGATTACAGGCGTGAGCTATCACGCCCTGCTTTAAACGATAGTTTTAAAAACCTCTAGGACTTGTAGTTTGTTTTTTGTTTAGAGATGAGGTCTTGCTATGTCACCCATGCTGGTCTCGAACTCTTGTACTCAAGGGATCCTCTTGCCTCAGAATATCTGGGACTAAAGGTGTGAGGCACCATGTCAAGCCCTGTAGTTTATTTACATTGTAGGCTGTAATAGTTTAGCTTTCCAGGCAGTGACTGTGTCTTAGAATTAAAGATAAAGACACACTTGCTTGAGATGCCTTAGAGAGGGCTGCAGTTCAATGGGAGAAAATTCCAGAATTATTTTTCTGTGAGAATATTTCAGGTTACAGTCTGGATTAGACAAATACTATCTTTAAGGTTTTGTCAACAATAGATATTCAGGTGAAATAAAACCTTCAGAATTAGGGGTAAGAATCTAAAAATTTTGTCCTGGAGAAAGGCAAACTTGAAGATTTTGACTTCACTTTTCCTTCAGTAGCTAAAGAAATATGAAAATGGGCTGGGCATGGTGGCTCATGCCTGTAATGCCAGTGCTTTGGGAGGCCAAAGTGGATGGATATTGAGCCCAGGAGTTTGGGACCAGCCTGGACAACACAGTGTAGACCTTGTCTCTACAAAAAATATTTTAAAATGGCCAGGACTAGTGGCTCATGCCTATAATCCCAGAACTTTGGGAGGTCGAGGCAAGTGGATAGCTTGAGCCCAGGAGTTCCAGACCAGCCCAGGCAACATAGTGAGACCTCATCTGTACCAAAAAAACAAAACAAAAAAAGAAAGTAAAAGAAATACAAAAAGAAGTCATAACAACTAAACAAAGAAATAAGTACCTTGACTTGTTCTCACTTGTTCTACAAGTGACCCTGGCACAAGCTTATCTAATGATGTACTTGCTTTGCAATCTCTGCTTCTTTTTTTACTTCTTTTTGCTGAACAAAAATATTTAATGAACAGGCTTGGATTAATAAGTTTGGTGATAGTGTCCAATGTACACAAATGACCACATAAAGGATAGTAGTAGATTGGACACCTTATACATAGTTCAGAATCATCATGATTTTCATGGTGGAGGCTTGTTTCATTTTTTAAATTAATTAATTTTTTTTTTTTGAGATGCAGTTTCACTCTTGTTGCCCAGGCTGGAGTACAATGGCGCTATCTCAGCCCACTTCAACCCCTGCCTCCCAGGTTCAAGCGATTATTCTCCTGCCTCAGCCTCCCAAGTAGCTGGGATTACAGGCATCTGCCACCACGCCCGGCTAATTTTTGTATTTTCTTTTAGTAGAGACAGGGTTTCACCATGTTGTTCAGGCTGGTCTCGAACTCCTGACCTCAGGTGATCTGCCCGCCTCGGCTTCCCGAAGTGCTGGGATTACAGGCGTGAGCGACCACATCTGGCCCTTGTTTGATTTCTTTTAGGCTTGGGAAAAAAGGGTGAAGATGGGGGAGGACAGAAGCAGAGATAAACAAAGTAAATGTTCATACATTCACTTACTTGAACCTCTCAGCAACCCTGTTAAGTTTGTATTTATTTATTTATTTATTTAATTTATTTATTTTTTGAGACAGAGTGGCTGGAGTGCATCTTGGCTCACTGCAAACTCCACATACTGGGTTCAAGCGATTCTCTTGCCTCAGCCTCCTGATTAGCTGGGATTACAGGCGTCTGCCACCACACCTGGCTCATTTTTGTATTTTCAGTAGAGACGGGGTTTTGCCATGTTGGCTAGGCTGATCTTGAACTCCTGACTTCAGGTGACCCGCTCACCTCCACCTCCCAAAGTGCTGGGATAATAGGCGTGAGCCACGGCGCCCGGCCAAGTTTGTATTATGATTCATTTTATAAATAGGAAACTTAAAGACACAGCTGGCAAATGTCAAAGCTGGACTTTGAACTAAGATCTAACACCAAAACCATGCTTGATGCATAGTAGGACCAGTGATTTATTATTTTTTTTAATATTAGGTAATAGCAAGTAACATGCCCGGAGACATGATGGGCTGACAAAGTATTGAGGGGTCTTGTTCTTACTGCTCCGTCCATGCCCCAGTGCTCAACTTCCCCCTAACACATTCCTTGTCCCCGTCCCATTCCACCCCCAATAAAGTCACCCAAGACAGGGTAAATTGTTAACTCTTTTCAGAATACTTTGGTAAAGCTGAGGAAGGGGAAGGAAACAAAGTCTTCCAGAGCAGAGGGGGAAAATCCCTCTTTTGATGAAACATCCTGTGTAGAAACGGTGAAGCCTGGATTTCCCCAGGATGAGGTTAGAGCAGCAGGCTGCTGCTTGTCACATTGCCTCAGTTCAAAGTCACACCTGCTGGGGCCGCCTGTAAAATTTACCTATATATGGCCCCCCATAAAGCCACAAACACAGAACTCGAAATGGCATTCACCACTTCTGAGATGCTGAACAGGAAGGAATGGCACTGTTTTTACAAATTAAGTGCACAGTATATGTCACAAGGAGGAAGTGAACCCTATGAGCTTGAACTTGCACATCCTCTCAACACTGAAAGATTAATTTTGGTGGCTGAGGTTAATAATACGGTTATTCGTGTTTGGATATGAATGTAACTTGACTGATTGGGAAAGCAGGTGCTAGACTGATGCACCATGCCTGAGACCCATGAGTCATTGTCACTGATTTATACACTGGCCTCGCCATGAAAATGGAAGCCGGAGCCAACTCTATGTCATACAATTTATGCCATTCACTAAAATTATAGATAATTTCAGCCTGTGCATTTGCAAAACAGTCTATGCCATTTTTGCTTTAAACATCTTTTGTACTTGGTCTCTCTGACTTGTCTAAATAGATATTATCATTCATAATAACCATTACCAATCCATTACGCAATATCATGAAAATATATACAGCTTTTAGACTTAATCCATGAAATAAAGCCTATGACTTCTGCTTGCATCTTTGATAAACGGCCAAGTTCCCACAGCTGTTATGATTTCAATTACGAAGAAAATTGGAACTTTTGCATTCTTCAGTGGCTAAAAATCACTCAGAAAAAAACACTTGTTCACATAAGCTATTTTTTTCCCTCGTTTGTACCGTGAGCCTTGGGTCTGATTAGTGTAGTTGATTAGAGCAATGTGCCAAAAGGCAAAGGGCCCTTGTTAAAGCCCAAGGCAGGTCAGTTAGATTAACTTCCCAAGTCTACTGAAAATCTGTTCTATTTGTAGTCTTCAGCCAAATTAGGCAAGGGGGTACAAACAGATCAGTACAAATCCAGTCTTTAATGTTAGCAAAATGTAGCTCGAACCACAGTTAACATTGATACAAGGTCAATAATGTCATCTTCCCAAACAAAGACAGGTGTACACATTCAGAAGCATCTTAGAAATATCTGCTCTCCTCCACCTTTTTTGTTTTGTTTTGTTTTGTTTGTTTGTTTGTTTGTTTTTTATAGATGGAGAGTCCCTCTGTCACCCAGGCTGGAGTACAGTGGTGAAATCCCAGCTCACTGTAACCTGGGTCTCCGGGGTTCAAGCGGTTCTCCCACCTCAGCCTCCCCAGTAGCTGGGATTACAGTCATATGCCACGATGCCCAACTAGTTTTTATATTTTTAGTAGTGATGGGGTTTCACCATGTTGGCCAGGTTGGTCTCAAACTCCTGACCTCAAGTGATCCACCTGCCTCGGCCTTATTTACAGATTTTGTTTCCTCATATATAACCAATCTCAATAGAGAGAACTCCCTATCTCTGATCCAGGTAGGCTCTGCCTCATCAAGAGATTAAGAGTTCTGAAGTTAAATGAACTACAAAATGAACTACAGCTTGTAATCCATTGCCTCAATTCCAAAGTGCTTCCTCTCCATTTCTTTTTATCCCCCTCTCCCTTCAACTACTATTCTCCCACATCGGTAATGAGAACTCCTGAGTTCTCATTGCTTTCCCAAATCTGGAACTTGGTCTTTCTTTGCACAAGAAGAATCAAGCATATTGTATGAAATCTCAAGCCTATTTATCCTTAACAATGTCAGAGCCATAAACCTTAATCCAAAGCCATAAACCTCCCATGGAAAAATCTCTGGAATTCAACTCTCTCTTGTCTATTCTTTATTCCTACTGATACCACTTTTGTGATTGAAACGTGAAATGGATCCTCATCTCCTGAAGATGACATACAGAAATTGCTTTAAATGCCTTGTGAAAACCCTTAATAACCCGAACTCTGTTTCCCAGTTGAGCTATATTTTCCTTGTTCCAAATTTACCATTTCATTTCAGGCCTCCAGGCCTTTGGTTATTTGCCCCATCTGTCTGGGCTTCTCTTCCCCACCCTTCCTTATTCACTAACTTACTCATCCTTCACTTTAACTTAGATTTCTCTTCTGCTAAGAAGCTTTCATTGGCCCCCACATTGTCGGCTATGGGAACCCTCTTATGTACAGTCTCTATCTCCCCCTCTTCTAGCACTTGTCACAGTGTGTTGTAACTGCCTGGTTGCTTGGATTTTCCCCCTGTCCTGGAAGCACAGTCTAGGGCACTTACTGCCAAGCCTATGACAGAAACTCTCAATAAACACCAGCTAACAGAATAAACTCAGGCTTTGCTGTGTGCTGGGAGAGGATTCAGCATTCTGGTGTCTGTCACTCTGTTACATAGGTGGTCACTACCTGAAAGGTCTGCTTTCACGCTGGTGTCAGATTTGCTTGTTTTAAAAATAACTCAGGGCTGCTGATACATGCAATTCTAAGCCAAGGAGAGAACCATAATGGTCATCAATTTCTTTCTTTCTTTTTTGTTGCCACCAAGTTAATGCATTTAACGTTTTCTAATCTACAAAGACCTATAACCTCTGCTCCCTGTGTTACTTAACTAGAGAGCTACCTATCTGCTACTCATCAAACCCAGCCAGAGGTGCTGAGTTCTTGCTTTTTTTTTTTTCTCATATAGAAATCTAGATGAATCCTCTGAAATGGTCTTTTTAAAATCAAGTCAAAAGGAAAACAACGGGAAATACTCACCAAAAGAGAAAAGTGAATCGAGGACAGACCTGTGTGTTTACAACTCTCAAGGCCAATGAACATTGGAAAAGCAAACTAAAATGATAGATAGCAAGCTGTGGAATTTGGCTTGACTTTAAAGTGGGTTTTAATATGCTCTTATATCACTGTCTGCTACTCAAGGTCGATAAGAAAAGCTTGGTCTTCTTACAGAACAGAGCTGAGTCACTTATATAATACCAGCGCATTTCGGTTGATTGTAATGATTCTTTCAAGAGATGATGTCACACAAATTGAGTTTTGCTTGAACCTTGCCTAAAAATAGTTTGATTTATTTACTAGGTCAAAAAGACAAGAGGATCTAACATCAATGACAAGTAAAAATAGAAAGATTTATTTATCCTGAACACTATGGACAAATGTGTGTCTCAGCACATTTAAGTTTATCCAAGGCTCTTTGTGTAAGTAGAACGAACCAGAAGCAATTTGCTATATGTGAATAAGAAATATCAAGGTGATATTAATCATTTTTATCTCCCTTTTCTGTAGAAGATTTGTAAGAAGAGTCTTTTCAGGTCCCCAAAGGTAAACTTTACGATTAAATTATACAGTTTTAAGAAATTATCACTAAATCTTTCCCCCATTTTTTTTAACCTTTAAAAAATTTTGTTTGAAACAGGGTCTCGCTCTGTTGCCCAGGCTGGAGTGCAGTGGCAAGATCATGGCTCACTGCAGACTTGACCTCCTTGGCTCAAGCTATCCTGCCTCAGCCTCTCAGTTAGCTGGGACTATAGGTGTGCACTACTACACATGGCTAATTTATTTCATCTTATTTTTTGTAGAGACAGGGTCTCACTATGTTGCCCAGGCTAGTTATGGGTTCCTGGGCTCAAGCAATCGTCCTGCCTTAGTCTACCAAAGTTCTGGGATTACAGGTGTGAGCCATTGTATTCAGCCCTCAGATTCTTCATGTTTTTGTTTAATTTGTTCCTTATAGAGTAGTTTTCACTACAGGGATGTTACTTGGTAAATTAAATTCTATCATTTCAATTAACAACCCAAGAAAAATATATGTATAATGATAAACTTTGAGGAAAAAGAAATAATTGCAAAAAAAATGAATTGGCATGCAGTTAAACCTTGCTTATCCCTTAAATTTTGTTCCTGCTTATAGATTTTTAGTAGTTTGTATAAAGTCTTCTTTTAAAATTTTAAAAGTCTCAAAACTACTAAAGCAGGATATTATTTTAGTGGAAAATAGCCATATGGTTTCTGGGAAGGATTTTACTAAAGGAATAAATTTAATTAGAAGCAGGAAAGATTTAGTTACATACAACAAAAGCCAACAAAATATGCTCAACCCCAAGGGTAAGTGTAACTGCTGGCTAGAGATTTCCAGGAGAGGACAGGGAGTAGTTTTCCTAGAATATTTTATGTCCTAAATAGCCTGGATAGAGTCCCTTATTCCCTTCCAGACTCATCACTGGGAATGTGGCACACTGGTGGGCTGTAATTCACTGGAGAGCTTACTAAATAAAAATCAAGTGACCTATGAGTGCAGCCAGAAACTTGCTTTACCCACAAGTCCTGACCCTGAAACTTAATTTTTGTGACTTGAATTATGTTTCTCTGTTTAAAATTTATTTATTTAGAGATGAGGTCTCACTCTGTCACCCAGGCTGGAATGGAGTGGTACAATCATTGTTCACTGCATCCTCAATCTCCCAGGCTCAAGCAATCCTCCCATCTCAGTCTCCTGAGTAGCTGGAACTACAGGTGGGTGCCACCACGCCTGGCTAATTTTTAAAATTTTCTGTAGCGATGGGAGTCTTTCTATGTGACCCAGGCTGGTCTTGAACTTCTGGGCTCAAGCGATCCTCCCACCTTAGTCTCCCAAAGTGTTGTGATTACAGGCATGAGCCACCATGCCCAGCTAAATTATATTTCTAAATACAGCAGAAGTATGTACTTCATGGTAGGTAAAGCTATTGTTTGGTTGATGCTTAGAGAAGAGAAAGGGAGTCCATGCTATCTCTTTCTGCACTCTAAATCCTGAGATATAAATCTTTAGATTCCTGATTTCATCCCTGGAAGAGAAGGGCAGCACTGACTCGAATGGAGGTGACTTCCTGGCTCTAGGAGCCCCAGGAAACAGGATTGGAAACACGGAAGTACTCCTGGAGGAGAAGGATTTAGCTTCCTGGTTATCAGGCTCTCTGGCTGCTCACACAATGTGTACGTTGCACAGACAGTAAGCCAGTTATATTCGAACTCTTTCACATGAAATTCTTCTCTTGGGAACAAGGGCTTGATCAGGATCTTTTTGGGAGAAAGAGTATGCTGATTTTAGCTTCCAGCTAACGTAGATATTCTCTCTCTGTTAGCACAAGAAACAAATCTGATTCATTTTTGTAAATTTAACAACCAAGACTCAGATTTAAAAAAAAAAAAAAAAAATTGATTGCGCCACTGCTCTCCAGCCTGGGCAAGAGTGAGACTCCACTTCAAAAAAAAAAAAAAAAAAAAAAAAGTTGCCACAGACATGATTGAAAGGGAATTTAAATCCACATAAAAATAATTCATCTAAGTTTACTTAGTCCGGTCATTTGTTTTATGTGCTTTCTCAAGGATAACATGGTTGAAAATTTAGTGAAAAATAAAGACTATTGTGCGTGATAACTTTAGGAATCACCAGACACCTCTCTCCAGAGACCACAATACATCATGCCAAGAGCAGAAAACTGAGAGAAAAGAGCATTTTGAAGTACTGTTATTTTAATCCCCATAAGCCTATATACAATTTTTTGATATAAATTAAAAGAAACCAGAAATCTATAAAGCCATCTGGCTGATTTAAGTATATTTTTTATAGCATCTTTTTAAGAAAGATCAGAAAAACTCAAGACAATATAAAAGTATGTCAGTATGGAAACTATTCCTAGCTGATCATTTTACTTCCAAGCCTTCTGGGCTTCAAAGGGACAGCTCAACAATTTTGAGAAGAACTATAAAGGTAACGATATACCTTCTTGAGCCTAACAGATGGAGTAAGACATTTGAAATGCTGAACAAGCGACATGGGTCAGAATCCATCCCAGAATTGTATGAAGTCAGCTTAATTAAAAGTGCTTTCTAGGCTAAAGCAGAGCATCGCTTGAGCTCAGGAGTTCGAAACCAGACTGGGCGACAGTGAGACCTTGTCTGTACTAAAATTTAAGAAAGACAAAAAAAAATTAGCTGGGCATGGTGGTGAAAACCTGTAGTCCCGGCTACTTGGAGGGCTGAGGATTGCTTGAGCCCAGGAAATCAAGGCTGCAGTAAGCCCTGATTGTGCCACTGCACTCAGTCTGGGCAACAGAGCAAAACCTTGTCTCAAAAAAATAAAAAAAAAATTTCTACAGTGCCCTCTATTATTGTCTTTGTAATTTCTACAGTGCCCTCTATTATTTATTATTGTCTTTGTAAAAAAGAGGCAGTAACCTTTTATTTAATCATGTCAACAACTCAGTGTTAATTCTTCTGTTTGTGGTAACGTGGCTAATAACTTCAAGTCCCATGGGTCCTTCCAGAGGACTCTGGCTTCACTAGGCCTTTAAAACAGCACACAGTGCCTTGGCTTCAGCATTTGGTCGCTGACTAAGCACCTTTCAAGCTGCCTTCAATTGAAAGACAGACAGCAGACTCTGAGGAAATCCTTGCTCAGCCAAATGTATCCCATATGAGAGGGCAAACTTAATGAGAATCAGTCCCTGGCATGCAGCGCCTCTGGAATGTGCGTGATTTACAGCCAGCATGGGCTGCAGAGTTTTCTGTCCTAGTCTCTCCTTTTCATGTTAAAAAACCAAAAAATTGCATTAACAAAGTGTCAATTTTAGCTAATAAAGGCAAAAAGGAAAAAGCACACTAACTTTAGCACATGTATGCAAGGTCCTGGGAGGAGATAAGAAAATGAACACATTAGATTCACAATTGCACGGAACTTAGAGACTACATGGACATGCACACACATATCACACCGGGCAGAGCAAACTGACTGACAGGCAGAAGTACAACCAAAGTGCTGTGGGAGCATAAATATTGTGTGTTTTCCATTTTCCTCCAAGTGCCTTTATTTGTAGCAATGGAATGGTCTCATGGTGCAAAATCCTGTTTGTGATGCTGCCTGGCTTCCTATCAATTGGGTGGAGTTGTACCTATTCACTTTCTACAAGTGAGGCTCCTGGTGGGTGTGGTGTTTTCCCCAAACCCACAAGTAATAGATTAATATGGTATTGAAACATTTAAACAACATAAACAAACTAATGTCCTCCTTGACTCATCTCCTCCACCTAATCACTGGCCAATTCTAATCCCTGGAAGGTGGTAATCACCATTGTCATCTGATATATATACTTCCAGGTCTTCTAATTTACATTTATCCACACATATATACTCACACTCATAGATAAACATACATATATACAGACAAGAAGAAAGAAATACAAAGTTAAAAAAATGTGATAATGGTATACACACGTTCAACTTGCTTTTCTAGAGTGATATACCTTGGGATATGTCAATATACACACATCTCATTTTTTTAATCACTGCATAGTGTTCTATGGTATGGATATGTCATAATTAATAACTCTCTACAAGTTTATAATTTTGTTATCTCCTGATGTTTCCAATTTTTCACCATTTCCAACATTGCAATGCATATTATTCTACCTATCTCAGTTATTACATTAGCAAGTATTTATCTGGGGTAGATGTGGAGACATGGATTTGCTAAATTAAAAGGTAAGAGATTCCCAGCCAGGCTCAGTGGTTCATGCCTGTAATCCCAGCACTTTGGGAGGCTGAGGTGGGTGGATCACTTCAAGCCAGGAGTTCAAGTTGCAGTGAGCCATGCTCTTGTCGTCTAGGCTGGAGTACAATGGCATGATCTCGGGTCACTACAACCTTTACCTCCTGGGTTCAAGCGATTCTCCTGCCTCAGTCTTCCAAGTAGCTGGGATTACAGGTGCCCACCACCATGCCCAGCTAATTTTTGTATTTCTAGTAGAGACAGGGTTTTACCATGTTGGCCAGGTTGGTCTTGAACTCCTGACCTCAGGTGATCCGCCCTCCTCGACCTCCAAAAGTGCTGGGATTACAGGCATGAGCCATCGTGCCCTGCCTTCAGTCTTCTTGAGTTGGCTATTACTAGGAAGTATGAGAAAAATGTCCCTCTCTGACATGAATTTGCCCATTTTTCTTTCTATTTCTGTTAGTTATTTCTTTAAATATTTCCATGTTATGTTAAGGGCATAAAGATTTGTGAATGTTTTATATTCTTGGTAGATACTTTTCATCAACATGAAATATTCCTCTTTGGTCCTTTTCAATTTTTTTTTTTTTTGTATTTTGTCTGATATTTATATTGCTAAAACTACTTTCCTTGTATTAGACTTTACCTGGAACATCATTATTTTCCAAATTGCCAAATCCTTTTACAAACATAGTTTGCAATGTCCCTAGCTCTTGCTATGATCATTTTGGACTATGGTTTCCACATCAACCTGATCATCCTACCCGCCTTCTCTTTTTCAGAGATACTTAATTATCCATTATTTACACAATGGCAAACTTTGTCTTCTAGCACAATTATAAGCTAAAGTGTGTGTGTGTGTGTGTGTGTGTGTGTGTGTGTGTGTGTCATTTAAGGCAGAAAGTAGAGATGAAATTACATGGTCAGGCTGCCATCTTGATACGATCTTATGTTTTCCTTAACACCAGATTTCCTTCTCTGACTCCACTTAAAACATTCCTTTCCTTTCCTTCCAGTTTGGTTGATCTAAATATTAAAGGTGCTGTGAGAGATACAATACAGAATAGAGTCTGTGAATACGTTTAGTCAGCATGCAGCTCTCGAAAACCTACTTTTGGTCTCCATCTCTTTGTGGCCTACAAGTTGGTTTCAGGCTGAATACTACAACTTGTGTTCCCCTAGCATACATTATTTAGTAATAGCTCACACAGCTCTAAGTTATCATCTTTCCCATCTCATTCCCAGGAAGATCTGTTTAATTTATAAGCAGTCCATTTCAGACAACACCCCTCGGGACATCACA
Source organism: Theropithecus gelada (assembly GCF_003255815.1). NCBI lineage: Eukaryota > Metazoa > Chordata > Mammalia > Primates > Cercopithecidae > Theropithecus > Theropithecus gelada. The sequence continues at coordinate 158,982,310 of NC_037671.1, forward strand.
ATATTGCTGTTCTTCTGGGAGATTCATTGGCAGTATGAATACCCTTGTTTCTTCCATGGGCAAAACATGTTTAACGGCCACTAACTGGGCTATTGGCAAGGCCTGGCACAAACTAAGTGCAATGTAACTCTTAGCAATTTGTGACCATTAAACACAGCATTTATAATGTGCTAGTTTTAAAGTTGAAAACAGCAACAACAACAACAACAACAAAACAACTCATGTCCCATGTCTACGGCCATACCACCCTGAACGCACCTGATCTCGGAAGCTAAGCAGGCTCGGACCTGGCTGGTACTTGGATGGGAGACCGCCTGGGAATACTGGGTGCTGTAGACTTGGCCAGGCGCAATGGCTCACGCCTGTAATCCCAGCACTTTCGGAGGCCAAGGCAGGTGGATCACCTGAGGTAGGGAGTTCGAGACCAGCCTGACCAACATGGAGAAACCCGGTCCAGGCATGGTGGCACATGCCTGTAATGCCAGCTATTTGGGAGGCTGAGGCAGGCGAATCACTTGAACCCAAGAGGCAGAGGTTGCGGTGAGCCGAGATCGCACCATCGCATTCCACCTGGGCAACAACAGCGAAACTTCATCTCAAAAAAAAAAAAAAAAAACCAACAAACAAAACAAAACACAACAACAAAAACCCCACAATTAATTCATAAAAGACTTGCACTTTATTTGTCTTATTTTATTTAAAACATTCTCACCTTGTTTTCTGTATTTTATCTTTACACATAGAACACAGAGTTTGATTTGATTGTACTCTTCCCTTTACCCCCCTTTTTCTCTTTATTTTCACTTCATAGGTCATTAAATGCCAACCACAGGATCTCAGACGGAAAAGGGCTCCAGGGTTAACTAGCTGAGCCCTATCCTATGATGTCTGAGAGGTTTTGCGGCTTGCCTGAATTCAGCCATTGACCTGTGGCAGAGCTGGCACAAGAATATGGGTCACCTGACTCCAGCACAGGCACATACATTTACGTTTACAAAAGATTTTTTAAAAAACAATCTCATCAACCAACTACTAAAAAACTACTGGAAAGAAACCTGATGGCGGGCACATATTACCTCAATTTTTATAGGAGAGAACACTGAGCGGAGAAATGAATTAATGATTTGACTAAAATAATCTACATCAGGAGACGTCCGGAGAACAACCTGAGGTCTTTGCTACTGGCTTCTGCATCTCACAGCCTCTCCATCTTCTCACCATGCAACTTCTAAAAGGACAGAGTTTCTTTTCTTTCTAAAAGGACTTTCTAAAAGGACAGAGTTGCCTTTTCAGTGATTTACTTCATCATTTCATTGTTTAATCCCTATGAAAACACAAAATATAGATTTTTGGTTTTTTTGTTGAGACAGGGTCTGGCTCTGTTACCCATGTTGGAGTGCTGTGGTACTATCTTGGTTCACTGCACCCTCCTCCTTCCTGGGCTCAAGCAATGCTCCTACCTCAGCCTCCCAAGTATCTAGGAACACAGGCGTCCACCACCATGCCCAGCCAATTTTATTTTATTTATTTATAGACACAAGTTGGTCTGGAACTCCTCGGTTCAAGCCATCCGACCCCCTTGGCTTCCCTGGGATTACAGGCATGAGCCACTGTGTCCTGCTGATGCATATTTTAACGATTAAAAGAAAAAAAAACCTGCCTGGCATGGTGGCTCACACCTGTAATCCTAGCATTTTGGGAGGCCAAGGTAGGCGGATCATCTGAGGTCAGGAGTTCAAGAATAGCCTTGCCAACACGGTGTAACTCTGTCTCTACTAAAAATACAAAAATTAGCCAAACTTGATGGTGGGTGCCTGTAATCCCAGTTATTTGGGAGGCTGAGGCAGGAGAATCACTTGAACCTGGGAGGCAGAGGTTCTAGTGAGCCAAGATTGCCAAGATCGCTGCACTTTCCAGCCTGGGTGACAGGGCGAGACTCCATCTCAAAAATAAAATAAAATAAAATAAAATAAAATAAAATAAAATAAAATAAATAAAAAGGCTTAGACCTGTAAACCCAACACCCAAGGAGGGGCAGATCCCTTGAGCCCAGGAGTTTGATACCAATCCATCTCAATAAAATAAAATAAAATAAAATAAAATAAAATAAAATAAAATAAGTTGGGCATGGTGGTGCACAGGGCGTGTAGTCCCAGCTGCTTGGGAGGCTGAGGTGGGAGCACTGCTTAAGCCCTGGAGGTCGAGGCTGCAGTGAGCCGTGATCGCGCCACTGCACTCCAGCCTGGGCAGCAGAGCAAAACCTTGTCTCAAAAAAATAATAGTAAAATAAAGTATGTGTCATTTTGATTTGTGATAACCTTAGGAAAAAACCAGCGAAGTCTAAGAACCAAGTAATTGATTGCAAAGTGGAGAATGATTTACCTGCTATCTGAGATAAAGGAAAAGGTGAAATCACAATGTTGCTTTAAATTCCTTCCAGCTCTTTGTTTATTGTTTCCTTTTGTGTGGAATTTCACTGTGCATTGATCTAAACCCAGCTCCTACCAGATGGGACATAGAGTAGTCCCTCAAGTAAACATTTAGCACTAGGCAGGTTTGCTCTGTATAGGATATGTAGAACCCTCTCTCTGCTTCTAAGTCATAAATAGTTCTTTAGAGTCTTAAGAAATTGGCAAACTCAGGCTGGATGCAGTGGCTCAGGCCTGTAATACCAGCATTTTGGGAGGCTGAGGCAGGCAGATCACTTGAGGTCCGGAATTCAAGACCAGCCTGGCCAACATGGTGAAACCCCATCTCTACTAAAAACAAAACAAAACAAAACAAAACAAAATTAGTCGGGTGTGGTGTCAGATGCCTGTAATCCCAGCTACTCAGGAGGCTGAGAGGCTGAGGCAGGAGAGTCGCTTGAACCTGGGAGGTTGAGGTTGCAGCGAGCTGAGATCTTGCCACTGCACTCCAGCCTAGGAGAGCTGTGTCCATTCATTTATGAATTATCTGTGGCTGCTTTCCTTACAAGGGCAGAGCTAAATAGAAGTTAGAGACTGTATTTTAAGCAAAGGCTAAAATATTTATTATCTGGCCCTTTAGATAAAAAGTTGACTTTAACCCTTGCATCAGGAGCGATAAATAGATGCTCTTGCATTTAGCATCTTTATTGTTTTCCATGACAAACCTAGAGTCGAACCAGCATCAGGCTAAAAAGCAAAAGGACCATGACTAATGTTCATGGATCAGCAAAGTGCTAACCCAGTTATGGAAGTCTAATATAGTGTTACAGACTCACAGGCTTAGCTAATATGTAAATCAGCAAACATGAGCAATAATGATTTATATTTGCATGGCATTCTATAGACTATGAAACATTTCGTATCTGTCTCATTTGATTTTTCCAATAACTCTAGAAAGTAGACAGGCTGGGCATGGGGGCTGATACCTATAATCCCAGCATTTTGGGAGGATCACTTGAGGCCAGGAGTTCAAGACCAGCCTGGTCAGTATAACAAGACCCTGTTTCTACAATTTTTTTTTTTAAAATTAGCCAGGTTTGTTGGCGTGTGCCTGAGGTCTTATTTACTTGGGGTGGGAGGGAGGGCGGCAGGGTTGGGGTGGGAGGATCACTTGAAACTAAGAGTTTGAGGTAACAGTGAGTTATGATTGCACTACTGCACTCAAGTCAGGGTTACAGAGCATGACTCTGTCCAAAAAAAAAAAAAAAAAAAAAAAAGGGGCCAGCGCAGTGGCTCAAGCCTGTAATCCCAGCACTTTCGGAAGCCAAGGCAGGTGGATCACCTGAGGTCGGGAGTTTGAGACCAGCCTGACCAACATGGAGAAACCCTGTTTCTACTAAAAATACAAAAATTAGCCAGGCGTGGTGTTGGGTGCCTGTAATTCCAGCTACTCGGGAGGCTGAGGCAGGAGAATTACTTGAAATCAGGGAGCGGAGGTTGCAGTGCTCCGAGATTGTGCCATTGCACTCCAGCTTGGGCAACAAGAGTGAAACTCAAAAAAAAAAAAAAAAAAAGTAAACAAATAAATATGAAACAGATTCAGAGACATTGCATGATAACCCAGAGTGAAAAGGAACTCAGATTCAATGTCTTCAATCTTTTCTTTTAACAGCTAAAATGATTCTTTTATTTCTAGAAAATGCTTACCTTGCTAAAAAAAAAAAAAGGGTGAGCGGTTATTAACATTTATCACTTTATGATGCACTGACTTGGAAGATCACTTACAATTAACTGTACTTTGCAATAACATGTTCTATCTTCGAAATGCTGTATTTTTGTGTCAGTATGATGGTAAAAATAATATAAGCATTTTATATAATGGTTTTAAAAATCAAAATAAATATGGGCCTAATTAAGTTATAAGTTAAAAATTTAATCTTAAATTTTTAAAATCTTAGAAACTGTGAAACTGCAAAACTGCAAGATGAATCAGTTATCTAGTTTTCTTGGATTACCAAAATATTTAAAAAACAACTCTTGGAGTAGCAGGGAAAAATAAATCTTAGTAAAAATACGAGTATATATGAGCTTGAGAAAAATAATGAAAATTATATATAGTGCTCTGTAAATGGATCAAATCATGTTGAACTAAATATTTCAATGGAAGCTACAAACCTGTAGATGACTATTACAATCATTGTATCATCTAAGACTTGATCTTCTGTGTGATCAAACCACTTCTGAGGAATTGCCAGTTTACCAACACATTGCTGTATCGGTCTTGGACAAGCATAAAAAATTAATACAACACACTGCATGATTCAGCTAAATGACATTCTGGAAAAGGCACATCTATGGAGACAGTAAAAAGAACAGTGGTTGCTAGAGTTCAGGGTAAGGAGGGGATGAATAGTGGAGGGCAGAGGAGTTTTTGGGCAGTGAAACTTAACTGTATGATACTGTAGTGGTGGATGCATGTTATTATACATTAGTCCAAACTCACAGAATGTATAACAACACGAGTGAACTCTAACATGAATTAAGGACTTGGGTGATAATGATATGTCAAGGTAGGTTCCTCAGTTATAACAAATGTGCCATTCTGCTAGGGAATGTTGATGGTAAAGTAGGTTATACGTGCATGGGGACAAGGGTATATGGGTGATCTCTGTACCTTCTGCTCAGTGTTGCTGTGAACCTAAAACTGCTCTAAAATATAAAGCCTATTTAAAAAAATAATGTCATGAGCTAACAAAGACCACAATTCTAGGTCCTCCTCAGAAGCTTTATAAATGTGCATTAAAAATTAGTTGTGGGGTATACTATGGCAGAAATACAAGAAAAACAAAGGCCCAGAATTTTTCCAGGAGAATAGATCCAGAGCGAACATGAACTTACTTCACACCCAGATTGGGTTTCCCATGAACACGACTCCTTCTCCTGAGGGAGAACCCCTCTTTGGAAAGCATGTTCACCCAGGCATGCTTGACACAAGGGAGGCTCAAAGTCTGGCTCCTCTGGAGGGATGTGCACCATCGAGGAGCCAGCGTACTTCAGTCTGGGACTCTGATGCTTGTCCACACTGACCATTGGGCTCTTGATCCATCTTCGTACCTGCAATATGCAAAAGGAAAGAAAAAACCAAATACATTTGACTCCCTTTGATGCTTAATGGGGATTTGGTGGGAAATTCAGTGAGACTGAAAGGAGAACTCAGTCTCACAACCTCTCTTATCTTTCAAACTCAACACAACTAGAATTGGTCAGTGCTGTTCAGTCTCTTTCCTAGAGTATGCATTACATGGCTGGTCATTTCATCTTGCTGAGTCTGTCTCCACATTTTTTTTTTTTCTTTTCTTTTTCTTCCTGCTTCCAGTGGGGTTAGAATTTTTTCTTTTTAGAGATAGGGGAGTTTCACTATGTTAGCCCAGGCTGGTCTTGGTGTTAAAAGATCCTCCTGGACCAGCCAGGTTTCACCAACATGGTGAAACCCAATCTCTACTAAAAACACAAAAATTAGCCAGGCCTCGTGGTGTACACCTATAATCTCAGCTGCTTGGCAGAATCACTTGAACCTGGGAAGTGGAGGTTGCAGTGAGCTGAGATCACCCTGCTGCACTCCAGCCTGTGCGACCGAGTGAGACTGTCACCAAAAAAACAAAAACAAAAACAACAAAAAACCTCAAAACCCAAAAACAAACAAAAATAATTATCCTGGCCACGCGAGATGGTTTATGTCTAAATAGCAATTTGGGAGGCTGAGGCAGGAGGATTGCTTTAGCCCAGGAGTTTGAGACCAGCCTGGGCAATATAGTGAGACTTTATCTCTATGAAAAAAATCACTTTTTTTTTTTTTAAGAAAAAGATCCTTTTGCCTCTTAAAGTGTTGGGATCACGAGTATAAGTCACCGTGCCTGGCCTGTCTCCTCATTTGTAAGATTCAGGTAATACTATTTCCTCCCAAGCTGTGAAAATGCTACCACGTTTTACAAAGTTCAAGTATTTTGCCTGGCACATGTTTGGTGCCCAACAGATAGTGATTATTTTACTTTGACCCTTATTATTATGATTATGGTGGCGGAAATTTAGTTCACACATTTCTAAGGTGAATTGCTAGTTACCCTTATAAGGGAAAATACTAATCTCATAGTTTACAATCTAATCCATTGCTAAGCAAATACATATTCACTATTATTGTTGTTGAGATAGGATCTTCCTCTGTCACCCAGGCTAGAATGCAGTGGCCTAATCATGGCCCACTGCAGCCTCAAACAGCTGGGCTCAAGCAATCCTCTCACCTCAGCCTCAGGAGTAGCTGAGACCACAGGCTCGTGCCATCACACTAGCTTTTTTTTTTTTTTTTTTTTTTTGTAGAGATGAGGTCTCACTAAGTTGCGCAGGCTGGTATCAAACTCCTGGGTTCAAGCAATCCTCCCGCCTCCCAAAGTGTTGGGATTACAGGCATGAGCCACTGAATCCGGCCCATATACACTACTGCAAAACTTTGATTATAAAAGTACTAAATGTGTTTTTGATCAATCTAAAAAGTATTCAGTTTTGTTAGAGATGGATAATGTTTTTTATTATTCTTATTCAGATAGTTTTGGGCTTGAAGTCTGGTAACTGTTCCTGCTTTGTTTCCAACATCCGTAGTTTAAAATCAGTCTTTTTACTCTGGCTTACTTTCAATGTCTCTGTTGCCAAGTAGATTTAACTTTGGGGTTACTGTGAACAGGATTTAAACAGATGATAAATCTATTCAAATATATTTATAAGTTGTATGCCTGGGCTGATTAAGAATCTTTGTATCTTGAAATATGTATCTCTCCTGAACCCCCAAACACCTGCGCTCTAGAGTTTGAGTTATGGCCAACATAATAAATTTTTTTAATATTCTTTTTTCATGTTATTTTTACTTCTTTTTGTTTTTTATTTTTATTTTTTCTTTTTTTAATATGTTACAGTCTGAATATGTTCATAGTGACTTTTTTTGTTTGCTTGGTTGGTTTTTTTATAGAGATACAGTCTCACTCTATTGCCTAGATTAGAGGGCTGTGGCATGATCATAGCTCACTTCAGCCAAGAGCTCCTAGGCTCAAGCTATCCTCTCGTCTCAGCCTCCCAAGTAGCTGGGGCTACAGATGCGCGCCACCACGTTTGACTAATTTTTTTTTTTGGAGAGATGATGTCTCATTATGTTGCCCAGGCTGCCCTTGAACTCCTGGCCTCAAGTGATCTTGCTGCCTTGGCCTCCCAAAGCTCTGGGATTACAGACGTGTAATCCCACTACACCTGGCGAGAATAAAATTATTAAAGGGACATATTATTTATTTAATAAAATAAGTAAACTATAATAAGTAAGAAGGAAAATAAAGCATATGGATGATCAGGATCATTGCCAGCGGAGGGATCAATTTTAAACAGTATGAGCCAGGATACTATCGGATACTCCCTCTCTGTCCACAGAGAATGTAGCAAGGGATATGGAGAAATATTCCCTTTCTCCAGAAGCATCAAAGAAAAAGTGTTACTTACAAAAATGAATCCACCAACACATTTCTTACAGGACTGTTGCTGAATTTTATTGCATGCTTTGTCTTGAAATGTTTTATCTCCATTGGCTTAGTCCTTATACTGGCTTCAATGTGTACTTTCTTTTTGACTCCTTGACACTTTTCACCAGCTTTGCAGCCTCAGAGGTGATTTTTACAGGCCCAGTCAAGGACAGAGGTTAGGATGTTTGCTTGCTCTCTCTCGAGAGGCTGGACGAGTGCACAGGAGTTAGGCAAGGTGCCTTTCATTTTTTTTTTTTTTTTTTTTTGAGACGGAGTCTTGCTCTGTCACCCAGGCTGGAGTGCTGTGGCCGGATCTCAGCTCACTGCAAGCTCCGCCTCCCGGGTTCACGCCATTCTCCTGCCTCAGCCTCCCGAGTAGCTGGGACTACAGACGCCTGCCACCTCGCCCGGCTAGTTTTTTGTATTTTTTAGTAGAGACGGGGTTTCACCGTGTTAGCCAGGATGGTCTCGATCTCCTGACCTCGTGATCCGCCCGTCTCGGCCTCCCAAAGTGCTGGGATTACAGGCTTGAGCCACCGCGCCCGGCCGGCAAGGTGCCTTTCAAAACTGCTGAGTAGAGAAACTCTCCCATGGCCCCTCGGGGAATTCAAGCTACGACTGGCCCATTGTGTTTCCTCAGGCGGCGGACTGCTTTGCTGGAGGGAGTAGCTGACTTTGAGTGGCTTTGGGAGCCCCTCAGAGACCAGCAACAATGGCTGGAGGAGAGCTGCCGCAGCTGTGTGTGCGAGAAACATGAATGCCCGGATGCGAGCGGCAGCCGGGGCTCCTGGGCCTCCTGGGCCACCTGGTCCCCAGTTTTATTCAGAGCTACACAACTGTTTGTGAAGAGCATTGTAAACAAACATAGACGGGGTGAGACATCCTCCTTATCCTGAATAAATCAAAAATTCCCAGGCCGGGCGCAGTGGCTCACGCCTGTAATCCCAGCACTTTGGGAGGCCGAGGCGGGAGGATCACGAGGTCAGCAGATCAAGACCATCCTGGCTAACACGGTGAAACCCCATCTCTACTAAAAATACAAAAAACTAGCCGGGCGAGGTGGCGGGCGCCTGTAGTCCCAGCTACTCTGGAGGCTGAGGCCGGAGAATGACGTGAACCCGGGAGGCGGAGCTTGCAGTGAGTTGAGATCCCGTCACTGCACTCCGGACTGGGCGACAGAGCAAGACTCCGTTTCAAAAAAAAAAAATTTTCCTCACTTGGGGTTTATAGGAGACTGCTCTCCACACCACACCAGACTTTTAGAAGCAACCAGCTCTCCAGATACCGGTGTGAATCAGTAAGGCCCTTCATTTAACTAGACAGAAACTCTGAGTGAACAGTGGGTAAACAAAATACTCAACCAAATTCTTTGCTAAATCTAGTCCACCTTGGTTTTATTAATGTTTTTATTTGGAAAAAAAAAAAAAGCCATCCAAAAGCAATAATCCCTCACTCTAGAAAATTGCCAGATGTGATTAAAGAGATTGGCTGGCTTCTAGGGATTTTCCACTTGTGGTTTTTTTCCTATTATCTAAGAGCAAACAGATATTACTATTAATTTAAAATAGTTTAGCTGATAATGATATCAACTGACACAGGAAAATTAAAGAGTGTTTAGGTACTTAGGTGTGAACTCAGATGGCAACACCTGCTCTCATTGCCCCCAGTCCTTTCAGGGGGAAGAGCTGACTCTTAAAATGCCAAGAGAACTTGAAGTTGGACGTAACTTCTGTAATTTCCAAAGAGACTTTTTTTTTTTTTAAATTATAGAGAACAGACTTTGCTTACTTGATGCCTTAATAACTTTCAATTTCGATAGAGTCAGCCCAGTTTTCTAGTGAAATTACTTGGATAATCCAATAGATTATAAAAAGGGAGTCCAGGCGAGGTGGTTCACGCCTATAATCCCAACACATTGGGAGGCCGAGTCAGGTGAATCATTTGAGGACCAGGCTGGCCCATACGGTGAAACCCCATCTCTACTGAAAACACAAAAATTAGCCACCGTGGTGGTGTGCACCTGTAATCCCAGCTAGTAGGGAGGCTGAGGCAGGAGAATAATGGGAACCTGGGAGCTGGAGGTGGCAGTGAGCCAAGATCGTGCCACTGCACTCCAGCCTGGGTGAGACTCTGTCTCGGAAAAAAAAAAAAGAGAGAGAAAGCGAGAGATCTGCATGCCTAGGCCTCTTCCAGAGGCTGCGTGCTAGCAGGTTAGTTACGGCATGAGTGTAATTTAGGAGAAGGCTCCTGGAAGCAAATTCATCTTACACTGACATAGGAGCCTGAAGCTGCTTCATAGCATGTCTCCTAAAATATAACAGTGCTGTAATATTCAGTAATATTGATCAGATTTCTTCACCCCGGCTATATGTCGTCATCATGTAGCTGTCTTTTCTGTTTTGTTTTGGGTTTTTTTTGAGACAGTTTCACTCTTGTTTCCCAGGCTGGAGTGCAATGGTGCGATCTCAGCTCACTGCAACTTCCGCCTCCTGGGTTCAAGTGATTCTCCTGCCTCAGCCTCCCGAGTAGCTGGGATTACAGACATGTGCCACCACATCTGACTAGTTTTGTATTTTTAGTAGAGACAGGGTTTCTCCATGTTGGTCAGACTGATCTTGAACTCCCGACCTCAGGTGATCTGCCTGCCTCGGCCTCCCAAAGTGTTGGGATTACAGGCGTGAACCACCGCACCAGGCCTATTCCTGTCTTTTCTCTAGTGTTTGTAGTGTTTATTGCTTGTATAAAACAACAGGACTTTTATGCTAACTGGTCTTGATATTAAGCCTATGTCATCTTTCCAACTGGATCGTAAGTGTGAGAATAGCTTCTTAGGTCTTAGGAAAAAAAAAATTCCCAGACGCTAGTGTATGGTCTTACAAATAAACTAAGTAATAAAAATAAGAATGTCTTGATTGCTTTTTCTATTTACTTACAGATCTCAACAAGTTTTGCTAACATCCTCTATCAAGGTAATATGCATTTTCTATTTAAATATTTATCTTTAACACTGCAAGACCTATCCCGGAGCAGGCACCCTGAGAAGATGGAGTGGCTTTTGGAATTCCCTGACTTTCTATGCTGTTGTCCTTGGGATATCCCAGTCCTTTCCTTTGACCTTGACCTAGTTGCATCCTTTTCTAGATTCTCAGTCTCCAGGCCTGTCTGGAGGATGGAGTGGTGGGGAGGACTCCGGGGAAGAGGGAAAACAGAGAGGCGATGCGTCCGTGTACACTATTTAATGTTGCCTCTCACAGCTGGCAGCACCCCAGCTCTGTCTCTTCAGAGGACAGTATTTGCCTGTTCTTCTAGCTCAGTAAGTGTAAAGTCTCCTTCCTCATCCTCCCCATTGAGGAATCCACCCCACCCTGTCCCTCCCCACCTCACCCTACACTGTCAAGTGTTAAATAGATAGAGTGCAGGAATTCATCAACATAAGTTTTTCTCTGGAAATAGAGGTGAAGTTTTTCTCATTTCTTTAAATTGTGGGACTCGGCCATGTGCGGTGGCTCATGCCTGTCGTCCCAGTGCTTTGGGAGGCCAAGGCAGGCAGATCACCTAAGGTCAGGAGTTCGAGACCAGCCTGGCCAAGATATAGTGAAACCCCATCTCTACTAAAAATACAAAAATTAGCCAGGCGCGGTGGCACATGCCTGTAATTCCAGCTACTTGGGAGGCTGAGGCAGGAGAATCACTTGAATCTAGGTGGCGGAGGTTGCAGTAAGACGAGATTGCACCACTAGACTCCAGTCTGCAGAGTGAAACTCTGTCTCCAAAAAAAAAAAAAAAAAAAAATGTGGGACCCATCCATTTTGTTTGAATTAGTCTTTCCTCGATATATACATTTTTTTTTTAGACATAAAAAGTTATTTAAAAAAAAAAAGTAGGAAAATTATTTTAGGTACTAGCTCTACAGGACAGTGTATGTTATTTGCTTTTGGAAATTAAGACTCAGAGAAAATAGAAATGCTGGTCTAATTAGTGGGGAAGAACCTGGCCATCCTGTCCAGAGCGAATCCACTGAGCTTTGGAAACTTCCTCCTCTCTTTCCTCCAAGAAATCCCCTTTTCCAGCGTGGTTTTTTTTGTTTGTTTGTTTTAGGTTTGAGGGTACACGTGAAAGTTTGTTGCACAGGTAAGCTCATGACACAGGGATTTGTCGTACAGATTATTTCATCACCCAGGAATTAAGCCTAGTACCCAATATTTATCTTTTGTGCTCTTCTCCCTCCTCCCACTCTTCACCCTCCAGTAGACCCCAGTATCTGTTGTTTCCTTCTTTGTATTCACATAAGTTCTCATCCCAGTGTTTTTTTGTTTGTTTGGTTTTTTGAGACGGAGTCTTGCTTTGTTGCCCAGCCTGGAGTGCAGTGGTGTGATCTTGGCAACCTCTACCTCCCAGGTTCAAGCAATTCTCCTGCCTCAGCCTCCCGAGTAGCTGGGACTATAGGCACACACCACCACGCCCAGCTACGTTTTGTATTTTTAGTAGAGACAGGATTTCACCATGTTGGCCAGGCTGGTCTCGAACTCCTGACCTCAGGCAATCTGCCTACCTCGACCTCCCAAAGTGCTGGGATTATAGGCATGAGCCACCTCACCCAGCCTTTTTTTTTTTTTTTTCCTAGAGACGGACTCTTGCTCTGTTGACCAGGCTGGAGTTCAGTAGCGTGATCTCAGCTCACTGCAACCTCCCCTTCCTAGGTTCAAGGAATTCTCCTGCCTCAGCCTCCTGAGTAGCTGGGATCAGAAGCATGCACCACCATGCCCAGCTAATTTTTTTTTTTTTTAATATTTTTAATAGAGATAGGGTTTCACCATGTTGACCAGGCTGGTCTCAAACTTCTGACCTCAGGTTATCTGCCCGCCTTGGCCTCCCAGAGTGCTGGGATTACAGGTGTGAGCCACTGCGCCTGGCCTCATTCCAGTATTGTGGTTGTTTTTGTTTTTTGTTCTTTTTTTTAACTGTCTCTCTCTCTAGGCTACTGTCTCTCAGCATATTAAACACCTTGTTCTTGCAATATCTCTAAAAGCTAGGGAACAGACTGCAAGCAAAACATCCTCTTTACACCCACAAACTCTTCCTTTTTCCCGCAGCCACCTTTCACCGCCACCCAACTCTTCTGTCTTAGCTGAGCTTCATGAAAAAATAATCTCCATTTCCTCATCTCACATTTTCTCCTCATCTCACATTTTCTCCTCAACCCATTGCAATTTATTCATTCAATAGTATTTATGGATTGCTTAATATTTGCAAGGACTAAAGCAAATAACATAATAATAAAAGTCTCATTTCATAAAATGAAGTTTGTGCAAAGATGCCAATAAACCTCTTTGCCAAATCCAATAGACATTTCTCTGTGCTTACTTCATTTGCATATACCCCGCAGCATGTAAAAGCTTTCACAAAGGTTCAACAATTATTTGCCTGGCATTATGTGGTTGGGACACAAAGAAATTTAATGTTGACCATTGAGAGAGGATGCTTGCATTTCAGAAGGGCTGATACATGAGATTGTGGTTTATCATAGCATGAGCTCCCCAGAGCTCAGTTTCTGCCCTTGTAAAATGGAGATAATAATTATGGCTACTTCACTAGAGTTTTGTGAGGACTAAATAGATGATGCAGGTAAACCCAGTGCTTGACATCAGGTGAATCCTTCGTAAGTATTTGCTATTGCAGTTATGGCTTCATTCCATGGGAAGAGTTTTATACAAAGGGTCGTTGGAGAAAAGATGGAGGGTACTTGGTCCAGTCAGGAAAAATCAGGGAAGGCTTTCTGGTGGAAGTGATGGTTAAATTGAATCTTAAAAGCTGAGTTAAAGGAAGCCAGGAAGAAAAATGATAAAGATATTTCTAATTGAGGGGATGGCAGAAGGCAAAATACAGAGGCAAGACTCTGTTGAGATGAGTAGAAAACAAGCTCCAAAAAGGAGAGGCAAGAACTAAAGCTGGATAGAAAGTTTAGGTCATGGGGCAGTGAGGGGTCACTGAAGTATTTATTTTTATTTATTTATTTACTCACTATTTAGGGATGGGGTCTCGCTATGTTTCCCAGGCTGGTCTTGACCTCCTGGGCTCCAGTGATTCTCCTGCCTTAGCCTTATTAAGAACTGGGGTTACAAGCATGAGCCCCTGCACCCAGCTCACTAAAGTATTTTAAGCAAGAGAGTGGGATGGTCAAATGTGTTTTTCTTTTTCTTTTTTTAAATTTTTTTTTGAGACAGAGCCTCACTCTGTCACCCAGACTGGAGTGCAGTGGTGTGATCTCTGCTCACTATAACCTCTGCCTCCCGGGTTCAAGAGATTCTCCTGCCTCAGCCTCCCAAGTAGCTGGGATTACAGGTGCCCGCCACCATGCCTGGCTAATTTTTTGTATTTTTAATAGAGACGGGGTTTCACCATGTTATCTTGATCTTGAACTCCTGACCCCAGGTGATCCACCTGCCTCGGCCTCCCAAAGTGCTAGGATTACAGGCATGAGCCACCACACCCAGCCTCAAATGTGTTTTTCAATGCAATATGAAGGATGGATTTAAGGTGGATTCAAGACCAATGCAGTATGAAGGATGGATTTAAGGATGGATTCCAGACCAAAGGAGCTAGATGAGAGTCAGGAATGGATTAGAAAAGAAATGGTAAGGGCCAAACAAGAACAGTAGCTTTGGAAATGGAAAGGAGGAACCAATCATCAAATCTACATTTAGTTCTCAAGACTATATCCTTTTCTCCATCCAAGTAGAGGTTGAGCATCCTAAATCTGAAAATCCAAAATCTGAAATGCTTCAACATCTGAAGCTCTTTGAGTGTGGACAAGATGGTCAAAGAAAATACTCACTGGAGCTTTTTGGATTTTCAGATTAAAGATGCTCAACCAGTAATTATAATGCAAGTGTTTCAAAATCTGAAAAAAATTACAAATCTGAAATACTTCTGGTTCCAAGCATTTTGGATAAGGGATACTCAACTTGTATCTTCTCGATTCCTAAAGTCATTCCTTAAATGGTGTTGCCCTTTTAGTCTTTTCTTTTCTTTTCTTTTGAGATGGCGACTCGCTCTGTCACCCAGGCTGGAGTGTAGTGGTGCAATCTTGGCTCACTGCAGCCTCTGCCTCCCAGGTTCAAGTGAATCTTTCACCTCAGCCTCCAAGTAGCTGGGATTACAGGCCCGCACCACCATGCCCTGCTAATTTTTGTATTTTAGTAGAGACGAGGTTTCACCATGTTGGCCAAGTTAGTCTTGAACTCAGGTTCAGGGTTCAAGGTGTCCACCCACCTTGGCCTCCCAAAGTGCTGGTATTACAGGTGTGAGCCACTGTGCCTGGCCATCTTTTTTAAAAAAATAAAATAATCTATGGCTGGGCACATTGGCTCACCCCATCTCTAAAAAAAAAAAAACAAACAAAAAATAAAGTAATCTGTTATTGATTGATCAGTTGATTGTAGAGGTGGAGTGTCACTATGTTGCCCAGTCTGGTCTTATACTCCTGGTCTCAAGTGATCTGCCCACCTTGGTCTCCCAAAGTGTTGGGATTACTGGTGTGATCCACTGTGTCCAGCCTGCCTTTTTAATCTTAATCTCGCTGACACCACAGCATCTTTCCAAATGCAAAAACTGTCTTGTTGCTACCCAGCTTTAAACTTCAGTTTGGTTCCCCATCTGTAGCAGCAGTGGCTTTCAAACCTGTTTCATCAAGATTGATGTACTATAAGAAAGCCCATATGACGGAAACAATTGGTTCCCCACTAAAAGCTGTCCTTTTTACATGAAATGCACTGACATATCCTATTCTATTCTTTCAAAATGCTGATTGCAATCTATTGAACTGATTTCATGACCCACTAATGGGTGCCACACAAATTGAAAAAAGCTCATCTAAATGGTAAAATCTAAATATCTTGGCCTGGGAGACCAAGTCTCCTAGGGTCTAGATGCTTATCTTCTGTTGTGCCTGGAATGCATCCAGACCTCCATTATATCATTTACTTTGCAGTTCTCTTAAAGATTGGTCTCCTGAGTCTTTGATTCCCTTGACCAGACTTGTCCACCTGGAAACTCCTGCTCTGAGTCACAAACTTGGGAAAGCCGTTGTCTGGCTTCTTACTCATTCTTTCATCCATCTGGGTGTTCATTTGTTTAAATGGGAGCACACATTCATTGCTTTGCTTGTCTATTTCCCTTATTAGAATGTGAGTTTCACAAGGACTGAGATATTATTTTCTCTCATATATTCAGTAGTGGGACATTTATAGTTTCTTCTGTGTGTTCCCTCTTCCTAGCCTATTCCCACCCTATTTTGTGTCTGCGTTCACTATGAGTTGAAGTTTACAAGGAAAGAGACTCACTATTACATCCCCAGAGCTTAGCACAACTCCCAACATACAGGCAATGCTGAAGAAATGTTTGCTGATTGGCTCTATGCTAGGTATTTTTCAAGGCACAGAGAATGACAAATAAGAGGCATTCTGTCTTTAGGAACTCAGAGGCTTACAGGAAAGCCCATCTAGGAAATCAACTGAAGACACTGAAGACAGTGTTAAAGAGAGCATGAGTTCATCTCTGGGGACAAGTAGGACAGGGCTGTGATGGGGATAGGTGAGATGCAGCGTTTTGGAGAGAGAGGAAAGCATGTTTCAAAGCATGCTCATGGAGAGGGCCAACCTTGGGGTATGTGTGGCAAGCCAGAAAGCCAAAAAGCTAAGTGGGTCAGACATCAAATGACTTGAATGTTTGGATACTGAAATGTCATTCTTAACTCACAGGGAGAGTAAGCTGAAGGACTCTAAACGTTAGCATGATCTGATCAGATTTGCTATCTTCTAAATGAATTGGGCCCAGGGGAAAAGCATCCTAGGTTAGAAGAATAAGCACTGTCCACAGATTAGATGGACCCCACAGATTGAGGCCCCCTCTGGCGACAGTGCTTATTCCAGGGGTCTCCAAACCCAGGTAACACAGGAAAGCTTTAAAAATGCAGGCTCAGCTGTGCATGGTGGCTCACACTTAATAATCCTAGCACTTTGGAAGGCTGAGGTGGGCAGATAGTTTGAGCTCAGGTGTTCTAGACTAGCCTGGGCAACATGGTAAAACCCCATCACTACAAAAAATACAAATTAGCCAAGCATGGTGGCACATGCCTGTAATCCCAGCTACTCAGGAGGCTGAGGTGGGAGGACTGCTTGAGCCCAGGGGGTTGAGGCTGCAGTAAACTGTGATTGTGCCACTGCACTCCAGCCTGGGAAGAGACTCTGTCTCAAAAAAAACACTGAAACAAAAACAAAAACTGAAAAACGCAGGGCGAGGTGCAGTGGCTCATGCCTGTAACCCCAGCACTTTGGGAGGCCAAGGCGGGCATCTCTACTAAAACTACAAAAATTAGCTAGTGTGGTTGCGGGTGCCTTTAATCCCAGCTACTCAGGAGGCAAAGGCAGAAGAATTGCTTGAACCTGGGAGGTGGAAGTTGTGGCAAGCTGAGATCACGCCACTGCACTCCAGCCTGGGTGACAGAGCCAGATTCCGTCTCAAAAAACAAACCAACCAACAAACAAAAACCGAACCCACAAAAAAATGTACTAAAAATTAAAATGCAGTCTTACCAGTGGCTTTTAAGATTTTGAAATTTTATTTTCAAGCTCTATGTGACCTGGATGAAGGGCAGGGAAGGCTAAATGGAGCATGAAATGACCGGGGCCCTGGAGGTGTGACAGCTGGGCAGACCCAGGCATGGGTGGTGGGAGAAGGTGTCATCATAAAATAACACAGAGTGGAAATGCCATCTTATAGCCTCACTTGGAGCTCTCTACAGTATTGTTCCTCAAAGACATTTTCCTTTCTTCCTTTCTCCCTTTCTCCACTCCCCTAAGTCCCCCATATCTAAAATAACACCATATGGCTCTTAAACTCCATAATAACCTAGGTATACTATGAATTAAACAGGTTTCTATGAGTAAGAATAAGTTAAGTGTGGAGCAGAAAGGGTTACTAAGCAGCAAATATAATACCGTTTTTCTGTTATTCTGAGGTGAAGTAGTCAGTTTACGAGTGATTTGGATTTCCTCACAATTTACTGAACAAAGAAGAAAATCTAAGATATAAAAAGCGTTTTCTACAGAAATGAATAATAAACTGAATTAAGAGAATTGGATTCCAGTTCTAACTTTGTAACTACCTTGAGCAAGACACTGAATTCATGTGAACTTGAAGGCGCTTATCTGTGAAATGATGATCTTGGAGCATCCAAGAAGTCCTTTCTGGCCATGTCACAGATTCAGAGCTCTTTGTTCACTGAAGTCCTGTTACTGTGACTTGAAACTCTCTATTTCTATGGTGTGCAGCACTCAGCACAAGTTTGTTGAATGAACAAATGATCAAATGACATTTGCCCTTCCCTGCCTGATATTCCAATCACATTCTTCCATAACTTTGCATTTCTTCCATTAGATAAATAAACAAACGCAAAAAATCCACCAGGCTTTTAAAATAATTTTATGCTCTTAAGGGCAGTTGTTTAAAAATCTATTTAAAACACAAAGACAAAGACTGAATGAAAGTCTCATTATTAGAGTGCTGTACATTGCTTAATTAAATTGAAAGTGGCAAATGAAAGGCAAGATGATTAACATCCAAACTGGGGTCTTATTACCACTCTCTGATGTTACTGCTTGTTGGCTGAGTCCTCTTATAAAAGAAATTGCACAGTACACTCAATTTCAGTTTTATACAAAAACAGCTTTCCTCCAAATTATGCTGGTGCTGTATCGGTAATGGTTTCTATTTCTGTATTCTATTTTTTTTTCTCACTTCATGTTTTATAAATGAAGAAAATGTTAAGGTTTAATTGTTCCCTGAAAACAGGAAGAGAGTTGAAGCTAACAAAAAGATATTTATGAAGTACCTATTATGTCCAAGGATTGTGTGAGTTTCTGAAATTATGGAAGATAAAAGAATGGATTGAGAATAAATTGCAAATGTTCAAACATCCTATGGAAATAGCTGGAATTAAAAAACTAAATTTTCAACCGTATAATCAGAAGCACAAAAAAAAAGAAAAAAACAAAAACCCAAAGAGGAAAAGAAAACTGGCTGTGACCTCCATACAATTGAGACAGAGGAAAATGATGGTTAACATAAATCTGTGTAAACAGAGAAGGAAAAAGGATGCGTTTCAGGACAGCTACATTTAAATAATCAAAATAATTTAAAAAGCATAGGCAATGTAGTGAGACTTCCTTTCTACAAAAAAAGTTAACTGGGTGTGGTGGCATGCACCTGGAGTCCTAGCTACTAAGGAGGTTGAGGCAGGAAGATCACTTAAACTCAGAAGTTCGAGGTTACTGGCTGGGAGCAGTGGCTTATGATATAGTCTCAGCACTTTGGGAAGCCTACATGGGTGGATCACTTGAGGTCAGGAGTTCAAGACTAGCCTGGCCAACATGGTGAATCCCTGTCTTTTTTAAAAATACAAAAATTAGCTGGACTTGGTGGCTCATGCCTGTAGTTCCAGTTACTTGGGAGGCTGAGGCACAACAATCACTTGAACCCAGGGGGTGGAGATTGCAGTGAGCTGAGATGGCGCCACTGCACTCTAACCTGGACGATAGAGTGAGATCCTGTCTAAAAATAAATAGATAAATAAATAAAATAAAGCCAAGAATAAAAATCAGAGAAACATTCTTGCAACATTATCCTTGGTGATACCACACCCTACAAATATGCTGTATTCTTCTAATAGATGTCAATGAACTGACTTGTTAAAGAAAGAAAGTGAAAATGTAGTATATAACCCAAAAATATGCATTTAATGCATTATATTAATATGGCCCTCATTAACCGCCCCCCCCAAAAAAATAGCAAGTCCTTCTGCTATATGGGAGAACTTCATATATTAAATGTTACATGCATAGGTGATTTGTAGGAACTTCTGATTATTATGCTTTTTGCCATTCTTTTATTATAAAACCAGCAATCAAAATGAATCAGGTATTGGTTTTACATACAAATTTGAAATGAGTAGGTGTGCAGTAAGCACTATACTACAGTCTGGTAAGTAAAATATAAACACTTAGCTTTGCTTAGAAAGCCTACTGTTGGGGAAAGCTGGGTGTGGTGGCTTATGCCTGCAATCCAATCCCAGCACTTTGGGAGGTATCTTTGGGAAGATAAAAAAAATATAGCCGAGAATAGTGATGTACACCTGTAGTCCCAGATACTCAGAAGGCTGAGGTGGAAGGATTGCTTGAGCCCAGGAGGTTGAGGCTGCAGAGAGCCGTGATCATGCCATTGCATGCCAGCCTGGGCAACAGGCAGAATGAGACCCTGTCTCAAAAAAAAAAAAAAAAAAAAGTTGTTTCTTCCTGACTCATTCCATCTTCAAAGCGCCTTTTCTCTGTAGAAGGACGTATCTTCCACATAGGGTATACTTTCTAGTACCATTTGATTACCTATGTTACTCATGGCTATCTTGAAGGCAAAGAGAAATTCCTAAGTATTTGTTGAATAAATAGATAAGTAAAGGAGTGAAGAGATGCTCTGTGGTGGTAATTTAACTGATTTTTAAAATATGTACATATTTTTAAACTTTTTTGTAGATACAAGGTCTCATTATATTGCCCAGGCTAGTCTCAAACTACCAGGCTCAAGCGATTCTCCCACTCGGCTTCCCAATGTACTGAAATTACAGGCACGAGCCGCTTCGCCTGGCCAGTTTAGCTTCTTCATTTGTGTTCCTCACTAGATTGTAAATTCTTTACGGATAAATATTTCATTGGACATCTTTATGTTGCTTGTAATGCCAAGCACAGTGTCTTGCATGCAGTGTCTTGCATGCATGACACTGTTCAGCATGTATTTGTTGTATTAATTGAAAGTGTGTGCCTGTCACCCTGTGAGGTCTGAATGAAATAGCAGATCCAGGCCAGGTGCAGTGGCTCACGCCTGTAATCCCAGCACTTTGGGAGGCCGAGGCAAGCGGATCACCTTAGGTCAGGAGTTCAAGGCCAGCCTGGCCAACATGGTGAAACCCTGTCTCTATATAAAAATACAGAAAAAAATTAGCTGGACATAGTGGTGCGCACCAGTAATCCCAGCTACTTGAGGGCTGAGGCAGGAGAATCACTTAAACCTGGGAGGCAGAGGTTGCAGTGAGCCGAGATAGCGCCACTGCACTCAGCCTGGGTGACAAGAGCGAAACTCCATCTCCAGAAAACCAGAAACGAAATAGCAGATCCAATCTTCGGAAATTTCACACTCTCATATGTTCTAGCTTCCTGGAATCTGGATTATAACCACGTTTTAAAGTCCCTATTCCAACCTTCTTATCCACTTACCCATTCATAGCTTAGTTTTTGGTTATTGTGGTGTTTATCTCAGTATTTTAGTACTATTAGAAGATCTGACTTCAAGTGTTGTTTCTACCACCTCTTAGATGTGTGGTCTTGAGCAACTAACTTAACCTCTAAATCTATTTTCTCATCCGTTAAGAGTACTGAGTGTATCTATGTAACAAGTGGCAAAGATGAGTAGGTGGTAGTAACAGGGAGGCATCTGAATCCTCTGCAAGCATTTGAAAGAAAAATACATATACAAGGGTTACTTAATGTTGTAATTATTCACAGTTAGCTTTCCAAAGATAAAATTGGCTACCAATTATTTTTTTCTTTTTTTTTCTTTTTTTGAGACAGAGTCTCACTCGGTCTCCCAGGCAGGAGTGGAGTGGTGTAATCATAGCTCACTTCAGCCTCAAACTCTGCGGCTCAAATGACCCTCCCATCTTAGCCTCCTGAGTAGCTGAGACTACATGTGTGCCACCACACCCAGCTAACTTTTAAATTTTTTGTAGAGATGGGAGTCTCACTATGTTGCCCAAGATGGTTTCAAATTCCTGGTCTCAAGTGATCCTCCCGTCTCAGCCTCCCAAAGTGCCGGGATTAGGCGCAAGCCACCAAGCTTGGTCCCATTCTGATATGCTATGACCAGAATTGGACTAGGAGAGTTGCTCATGTGCCTAATAAGGTTTAACTATATACTTATATTTGTTTGCATTTGAACCATGATAGGCCCACTCAATTTTCTCCTTGTGGGATGGGAGAGACTCGTTTAAAAGCAGTTCAAGTAGAAAATTCCTGGATATTTGAATTCCCTTTAGGCCTTATAGGAAATGTATAATCCATTTTCTGGACTACTTAGCTAGGTTATATCAGTAGAAGCATTGAGGCCAGAAAAACAGAGGTGATACCCTGATCTCTGTCATGTTGAGTCAGATTGGGAGTACTGGCTCTAGACTTGTTCTGATTTAATTTAATTTTATTTATTTATTTATTTACTTATTTTGAGACAGAGTCTCACTCTGTCACCCAAGCTGGAGTGCAGTGGCATGTATTCTTCTGATTTTAATAGGGGTATCGACAAACTAGGAATGCTCTAATTAAGAGCAGATAGAAGAGTGAAGGAGATTGAAATGGTTAGTTTGTGTGTCAGCTTTACAATCAGTTAACTTTAAAATAGTTTATCACTGAGCACAGTGGCTCACGCCTGTAATCCCAGCACTTTGGGAGGCCGAGGAGGGCGGATCGCTTGAGGTCATGAGTTCAAGACCAGCCTGGCCAAAATGATGAAACCCTGTCTCTACTAAAAATACAAAAAATTAGCCGGATGTGGTGACACGCACCTGTAATTCCAGCTGCTTGGGAGGCTGAGGCAGGAGAATCATTTGGACATGGGAGGTGGAGGTTGCAGTGAGCTGAGATCACGCCACTGCACTCCAGCCTGGGCGACAGAGTGAGACACCATCTTAAAAAAAATAAAATAAAAGAGTCTATCTTTGGTAATTTGGGTGATCCTTATCTAATCAGTTGAAAAGCCTTAAGAGCAAAGCTGAGGTTTTCCTGAGGAATAATAAATTATGCCTCAAGACTGCAGCCTAAGACTTCTGGCCTGCCCTACAGATTTCAGACTTGCCCTCTCTACAGTTGCATGAGCCAATTCACTGAAATAAATCTCTTCATATATATCATCTAATGATTCTATTTCTCTGGAGAACCCTAACTGATACAGAGATCACGCAAGAAAGATAGAGATAAAAACTCAGAAAGGCCAGGACAACAGTTTTGGAATATTTGAATAGCTGCTATGTGAAAGATGAGCCAATGGATGGGGGTAACAGAAAGACATATTTGGGCTTCCCATGTACCAAAAGTTAAATGGGGCTTTCGTTTAAAGAAGGCAGCCGAGCTGGTCCAAGTGCAATGGTGTTTACAACTGATTGATCATAACCAATTACAGATTTCTTTGCTCCTTCTCCACTCCCACTGCTTCACCTAACTAGCCTTAAAAATACATATATACAGGCTGGGTGCAGTGGCTCACACCTGTAATCCTAGCACTTTGGGAGGCTGAGGCGGGCAGATCACTTGAGGTCAGGAGTTCAAGATCAGCCTTCCAAAATGGTGAAACCCCGTCTCTACTAAAAATACAAAAATTAACTGGGCGTGGTGGCACGTGCCTGTAATCCCAGTTACTCAGGAGGCTGGGGTGGGAGAATTGCTTGAACCCAGAAGGTGGAGGTTGCAGCGAGTGGAGATCACGCTGCTGGACTGCAGCCACAGTGGCAGAGTGAGACTCTGCCTTAAAAAACAAAAACAAACAAACAAAAAACCCCATAAATACATATATATATGAAGAAGGCAGCTGCCCTACAGAGGGCACATCAAAGAAGTCTGGCTGGGCACAGTGACTCACGCCTGTAATCGCAGCACTTTGGGAGGCCAAGGTGGGAGGATCACTTGAGCCAGGGAGTTTGAGATCAGTTTGGGCAATACAGTGAGACCTTGTCTCTACAAAAAATAAAAATTAGCCACGCATGGTGGCAAATACCTGTAGTCCCAGCTACACAGGAGGCTGAGGCGGGAGGATCTCTTGAGCCCAGAAAGAAGGTCAAGGCTGCAGTGAAGTTGAGGCCACAATGAGCCATGATCGCAGTGCTACACTCCAGCCTAGGCAACAGACTAAGACTCTGTCCCCTGCCACCAATAAAAACAAGCAAACAAACACACACAAACAAACAAAAAGTCTGACCAATCTTTCACTCTCTTAAGAGACAAAATAATGCATTTTGGGTTTCAGGCATTAAATGAGTCCCTTCCTTATAGCTATTTATCGCTTTACAATTTTATTTGCTCTTCTTCCCATAACTTCACTGTGGCTCTTGTAAGCATAAGATAAAATAAAGTATAATAAAAAAATAGAATCTGTGGGCCATTGTATTATGCCCAGAGCTCCTAGATGCATATGCATCCCCTGAGGAAAGCTGCTCACGTGGTTCTCATTATACAGAAGTTAAAGCTGATAGTTTTCTGAAGTTGTCCAATCATTCTGTAACAGATCAGGACTTTGATAAGGTTAGCAAGTTTACAGACTTTCAACCAATGTTTTTCTTACCATGCTGGGCAGCATCTCTTAGCCAAATGGCTTTAGTGATTTACAGTTTCTACACATTTTTCTGTGAGATTGTAGCCAGAAAAACAATACTATATTAGATAAGCATAGAATTGAGAACTGGATTTTTTTTTTTTTTTTTTTTTGTAGAGACAGAGTCTTAGCACTATGTTGCCCAGGCTGTTTTCGAACTCCTAGGCTCAAGGAATCCTCCTGCTTCGGCCTCTCAAAATGCTGAGATTACAGGTGTGAGCCTCTGTGCCCACCTGAGAACTAGATATTTTCTTTTCTTTCTTTCTTTTTTTTTTCCTTAAAATGGAGTATCGCTCTGTAGTCCAGGCTGGAGTGCAGTGGTGCCTTCTCGGCTCACTGTAACCTCCGCCTCCCAGGTTCAGGCAATTCTTCCGCCTCAGCCTCCCAAGTAGCTGGGACTACAGGGATGCTTCATCACGCCTGGCTAATTTTTATATTTTTAGTAGAAACAGCATTTCACTGTTGGCCAGGCTAGTCTTGAACTTCCAACCTCAGGTGATCAGCCCACCTTGGCCTCCCAAAGTGCTGGGATTACAGGTGTAAGCCACCTTGACCAGCCCAAGAACTGAATTTTTTAAAATGCTGTCTTTGAAGTACACGAATAGCATTATTGTGTTGTAATGACTAACATTACCCCCTGTGTCATTCAAAACTATTGAATGAATCATATAAAGTCTTATGAAAATAAATTTCAAAGCTTGGAGGTGACTCAGAAATCAGCCAATTGTTCGAGTATGTCCTATGCACCGAACCCTGTGTGACAATATGCGCATTCTCTTAGAGGACTTCTCCCTTGAGTTTTACCTTTCAAAATATACACTTCACAGAATTGCTTGCTATAATTATTTTTTCTACTCTTCAGCAACTCTGGTTGAAATATGGAGCCAATATAAAACATAATTACAACATAATAATAATCCCTTGCCACTAGAGATGAATATAGTGGATTTCCTCATTTGAAATGAGACACCTTTCACCTCTAATCATTAGTTCTTAGATAGAAATTATGCATGTTTTAAGTTCTTGCGTCTAGTCACCTTGAAGGATATTGTGTGTGTTTTGGTACTGGTTAGCATAATCTTGTTTCTGCTTTCTTTTATTTCATTAAATTATATACAATTGGCCAAGCGCGGTGGCTCACGCCTGTAATCCCAGCACTTTGGGAGGCCGAGGCGGGCGGATCACGAGGTCAGGAGATCGAGACCATCCTGGCTAACACGGTGAAACCCCGTCTCTACTAAAAATACAAAAAAAATTAGCCGGGCGTGGTGGCGGGTGCCTGTAGTCACAGCTACTGGGGAGTCTGAGGCAGGAGAATGGCGTGAACCCAGGAGGCAGAGCTTGCAGTGAGCCGAGATTGCTCCATTGCACTTCAGCCAGACTCTGTCTCAAATAAATAAATAAATAAATAAATAAATAAATAAATTATATACAATTATGTTAATTCAGTAAAATGCATACTTTGAGATATATATGTTTTTAAACAGCTTTTCACTCTGTTACCCCAGATGAAGTTCAGTGGCATGATCTTGGCTCACTGCAACCTCTGCCTCCTAGGTTCAAGCGATTCTCCTGCCTCAGCATCCTGAGTAGCTGGGATTACAGGAGGGCACCACCGGGACTGGCTACTTTTTTTTTTTTTGGTATTTTTAGTAGCGACAGGGTTTCACCATGTTGTCCAGGCTGCTCTGGAACTCCTGACCTCGTGATCCTCCTACCTCGGCCTCCCAAAGTGCTGGGATTACAGGCATGAGCCATTGCACCCGGCCCAACTTTGAAATATTTTGAAAAAGAATTTCTAAAAAGGGAAAGCTGTTACTTGGTATCAATCTGAAGAGAAATAAGAAATCTTAGATTTGAATATTTTTTACCACTTTCCAGCTCTTAAAATCTCTATAATACTCTTAGTTATTTGCTGTTTTTCATTTGTTTCTTTTTTTTTTTTTTGAGACAGAGTCTCACTCTGTCGCCCAGGCTGGAGTGCAGTCGTGTGATCTCGGCTCACTGCAACCTCTGTCTCGTGGGTTCAAGCAATTCTCCTGCCTCAGGCTCCCCAGTAACTGGGACCACAGTCACGCGCCACCACGCCCAGCTAATTTTTTTGTATTTTTAGTAGAGATGAGGTTTCATCATGTTGGCCAGGCTGGTCTGGAACTACATGCCTCAAGTGATCCACCTGCCTCGGCCTCCCAAAGTGTTGGGATTGCAGGCCTGAATCATGGCATCCAGTCAAGGATTTGTGATTCTATCAAGTTCTCAGGTGAAGCTGATGCTGCTGGTCTGGGGACCACACTTTGAGAACCGCTGAACTAGGCCTTCCACAGTTTCTGCTTTTTCTTCTCAGTGTCTCTCCCCCTTCTCCCTCAAATAAAGGAGTTTTTGCAGCCCTCATCGCCTCTCTTTCCCCAGAACTGAGACAATTTTCTTTCCTTTCTTTTCTTTTCCTTCCTTCCTTCCTTCCTTCCTTCCTTCCTTCCTTCCTTCCTTTCTTTCTTTTCTCTTTTTTCCTTTCCTTTTCTTTTTTCTTTTCCCCTTCCTTCCTTCCTTCCTTCCTTCCGTCCTTCCTTCCTTCCTGCCTGCCTGCCTGCCTTCCTTCCTTCCTTCCTTCCTTCCTTCCTTCCTTCCTTCCTTCCTTCCTTCCTTCTTTCTTTCCTTCTTTCTTTCTTCTTTTCTTTCTTTTTTTTTTTTGAGATGGAGTCTCACTCTGTCACCTAGGCTGGAGTGCAGTGGTGCTCTCCGGGCTTACTACAACCGCTGCCTCCCAGGTTCAAGCGATACCCTTGCCTCAGCCTCCCAAGTGGCTGGGACTACAGGGGTGTGCCACCACACCTGGCTAATTTTTGTATTTTAGTTTCACCATGTTGGTCAGGCTGGTCTTGAACTGACCTCAAGTGATCCACTCGCCTCAGCCTCCCAATGAAACAATTTTCTTTCTTTCCCATGGAGTCAACTTGTCATCAGAATTTTCGAAAGAGACTATTTACTAATCTGATTAACTCATTTGAATGTGTCCCAGACCTTAAGAACCTGTTGATGCAAAGAAGGTCAGTTTAAAGGTAACAGACAGTCAGGTGTGGTGGCTCACACCTGTAATTCCAGCATTTGGGAGGCCGAGGCAGGCGGATCCACCTGAGGTCAGGAGTTTGAGACCAGCCTGGCCAACACAGTGAAACCCTGTCTCTACTGAAAATAAAAAAATTAGCTGGGTGTGATGGGTTCCTCTAATCCCAGCTACTCGGGAGGCTGAGGCAGTAGAATCTCTTGAACCTGGGAGGCGGAGGTTGCAGTGAGCCGAGATCATGCCACTGCACTCCAGTCTGCCTAGGCAACAAAGCGAGACTCAGTCTCAAAAAAAAAAAAAAAGTAACAGCCATGGCCAGGCACAATGGCTCATGCCTGTAACCCCAGCACTTCGGGGGGCCGAGTCTTTGGGAGAATTGCTTGAGGCCAGGAGTTCATGGCCACATCCTGTCTCTATACCTTTTAAGAGAAGGTAACAGCCAAATCATGTCTCTTTGTTTCAGCATCCTTTCAGACTGTCCCCCGAAATAAATCTAATCGTGTGTGTGTGTGTGTGTATGTGTGTGTATGAACTACTCCAGGGCCCCCAGCACTGCCCATGTTTTCTTTGCTGTGCCCAGTCACCTTTGCCAGTGACTGCCCAACATCTTTGCAATGCCTTAGCTGCTCTGTGTCAATGCTGGCATGAGGGGGCAATGGTGGGAGAAGGTGGTTATGGGGTGGAAAATACCCCTCTGCCCAACTCTCTGTCTCATTCAGCCATCACCAGATGCCCGAGTGGTGCTAACCATGCTCAGAGTTTCAAAGCCAACATTCTGATCAAAGAACACTGTTCCTTCAGCATCTTGTCCTGACATCTCCTTCTGTACCGACGTGCAAACTGTCCCCTTAAAAAAATTTTCCTTTATTGCAAAATTGACCAAAGTACAGATCTGTTCCTTGATGTGGGCAGGGAAACAGATGTCCTCCCGTTCTCTCCAAACTCCACCCTCTCCATTCTTAGGGGCCTGTACCTTCTTACTACTCTCTTATCCTTCTGCAGTACTGCCTTCTTCTTTCAATTAAAACCAAAACCAAAACCAAAAACCAAAATGCCGGTAATCCCAGCACTTTGGGAGGCAGCACTTGAGATCAGGAGTTGAAGACCAGCCTGGTCAACATGGCAAAACCCCGTCTCTACTAAAAATACAAAAATTAGCTGGGTATGGTGGTGCACACCTGTAATCTCAGCTACTTGGGAGGCTGATGTGGGAGGATCACTTGAGTCTGGGAAGTCGAGGCTGCAGTGAACTGAGATAGTGCCATTAGACTCCACCCTGGGTGAGTAAGACCCTTTCTCAAAAAATAAAAAAATAAAAAAAAAAATGAAAACTACACATGCATGTCATTTTGTAAACATAGATACTGGGCACTCTCCATTCTATAGATAAATTGAGATTTCTAGTTTAGTGTTCATCTGAGGTATTGTGCTATTTTATCAGTGCCAATCCATTCCTCTATATGTTTGAATATTCTTTTTGTTTGTTTGTTTGTTTTCGAGACGGAATCTCACTCTGTCGCCCAGGCTGCGGTGCAGTGGCACATTCTCGACTCACTGCAACCTCTACCTCCCAGGTTCAAGCAATTCTCCTGTCTCAGCCTCCCAAGTAGCTGGGACTACAGGTGTGCACCACCACGCCTGGCTAATTTTTGTATTTTTAATAGAGATGGGGTTTCACCATGTTGAACAGGGTGGTCTCATACTCCAGACCTCAAGCCATCTGCCTGCCTCCCTGGCCTCTCAAAGTGCTGGGATTAAAGGCCTGAGCCACTGCAGCTGGCCCATCGTATCAGTCTTATGCCTTTACATACTCAGAGTTTAGCCCACACTTGGAAGTGAGAACATATGATATTTGGCTTTCTTTTTTCTTTTCTTTTCTTTTCTGTTTTTCTGACATAGAGTCTAATTCTATTGCCCAGGCTGGAGTACAATGGCATGATCTCGGTTCACTGCCACTCCACCTCCTAGTTTCAAGTGATTCTCCTGCCTCAGCCTCCCAAGTAGTTGGGACTACAGGTGCACACCACTACATCTGGTTAATTTTTGTATTTTTAGTTGAGACAGGGTTTCACATGTTGGCCAGGTTGGTCTCGAACTCCTGACCTCAGGTGATCTGCCTGCCTTGGCCTCCCAAAGTTTTGAGATTACAGGCGTGAGCCACCACACCCAGCCAATATTTGGTTTTCCATTCCTGAGTTATTTCACTTAGAATAATGGCCTCCAGCTACACCCAAGTTGTGACAAAAGACATTATTTTGTTCTTTGTTATGGCTGAGTAGTATTCCTCGGTGTATATATATCACATTTTCTTTATCCATTCATTTGTTGATGGGCAGTTAGGATGGTTCTGTATCTTTACAATTGCGAATTGTGCTGCTATAAATATGCATGTTCATGCATCTTTTTCGTGTAATGACTTCTTTTCTTTTGGGTAGAGACCCAGTAGTGGGATTGCCGAATCAAATGGTAGTTCTACTTATAGTTCTTTAAGAAATTTCTCTACTGTTTTCCATAGTGGTTGCACTAGTTTACATTCCCACCAGCAGTGTAAAGGTGCTCCCTTTTGGCCGGGCTCAGTGGCTCATGCCTGCAATCCCAGCACTTTGGCAGGCCGAGACTGGCAGACTGCCTGAGGTCAGGAGTTCGAGGCCAGCCTGGCTAACATGGTGAAACCCCGTCTCTACTAAAAATACAAAAAATTAGACAGGCATGGTGGCGTACGTCTGTAGGCCCAGCTACTCAGGAGGCTGAGGCAGGAGAATCACTTGAATCCGGAAGGCAGAGGTTGCAGTGAGCTGAGATCCTTCCACTGCACTCCAGCCTGGGTGACAGAGTGAAACTGCATCAAAAAAAAAAAAAAAAAAAAAAGTGGTCCTTTTTCACCACATCTGCACCAACATCTATTGTTTTTTTTTTTACTTTTTCATAATGGCCATTTTTGCAGGAGTAAAGTGGATTCTAATTGTGGTTTTAATTTGCATTTCCCTGATAATTAGTGATGTTGAGCATTGTGTTCACATGTTTGCTGGCTGTTTGTATATTTCCTTTTGAGAATTGTCTATTAATGTCCTTTGTTGACTTTTTGATGGGTTTTTTTTTTCTTATGGTTTCATTTCCTTGTAACACCTCTATTCTCTAAGGATAAAGATGTCTGTAAAATAAGAGACAATTAACTTGTACTAAAGGTCAGTGTTTTTTTTAAGGGATTAAAAAGAGAAAATTTGCTGGAAACAAATGTTAGGAACAACTGACTGGCATTGGCTGAGAGGAAGGAGTTGCTGAAGAGTTTGCCTTCCAAGGTGAACTGTTCCACTTCACCAGTAATTTTCTTGTGAAAAGTGTTGACTAAAACCAAACAAAACAAACATAAGTTTTTGAAGAATTAAAGTTAGTTTTCTTTAGAAGTCTTATTGCAGGCTATAGACTGATGACTATAGTCTGGAAGTAGTTTGTAGAGAGGTTTCGTTAGTAACCTGTTTTGGCTAGTATTTTAATCTATTTATATACAGGTGGTAGAGGTTTAGTATGTATAAAATTGTATTAGATTTGTTTAGAAGTTATATTAAAGTAGAATTATAGTAAGGTTTGAATGTGTGAGTATATTTGGGCTAAGCCTGGTGGCTCATGCCTGTTATCCCAACACTTTGGGAGGCCTGTCTCTACAAAAAATAAAATAATTAGCTGGGCATGGTGGTGCACACCTGTAGTCCCAGCTGCTTGGGAGGCTGAGGTGGGAGGACCTCCTGAGCCTGGGAGATTACGGCTGCAGTAAGCCGTGATTGCTACTGCACTCCAGCTTGGGTGACAGAACACAGAGCAAGACCTTGTCTAAAAACAAAACACAATTTTTTTGTTTGTTTGTTTGTTTTTTGTTTTGAGACGGAGTCTTGCTCTTTCCCCCAGGCCTGAGTGCAGTGGCGCGATCTCAGCACACTGCAAGCTCTGCTTCTTAGGTTCATGCCATTCTCTTGCCTTGGCCTCCCAATTAGCTGGGACTATAGGCACCTACCACCACGCCTGGCTAAGTTTTTGTATTTTTTAGTAGAGATGGGGTTTCACCGTCTTAGCCAAGATAGTCTCCATCTCCTGACCTCGTGATCTGCCCACCTCGGCCTCCCAAAGTGCTGGAATTGCAGGTGTGAGCCACTGCGCCTGGCCTCAAAACACAATTTTTTTAAAAAGAGTATATTTAGTTATTTGGTTATAGGTTATAGAAGTATAATTATTAATTTCGTTAGACATTATTTTGTGTGTAGGAAAAGACAAGGACTAGGGCTTTTTAATTTTTAAGGAATATAGTGATTTAGGTGAGAGATGTTGGGGGCATTTGGGAGTTGTACGTCTTATTTTGTTTTGTCTTTACAGTATTTTCTTGGAGAGGTATTTTTTTGTTTTGTTTTTTGAGACAGAGTCTCACAGTGGTACCATCTTGGCTCGCTGCTACCTCCACCTTCTGGGTTCAAGCAATTTTCTAGCCTCAGCCTCCTGAGTAGCTGGGACTACAGGCACACGCCACCACACCCAGCTAATTTTTGTGTTTTTAGTAGAGAAAGGGTTTCACCATGTCGGCCAGACTGGTCTCAAATATCTGATCTCAAGTGATCCGCCTGCCTCGGGCTCCCAAATAGCTGGGATTACAGGCCTGAGCCACTACTCCTGGCCTTGGAGAATTATATGTTACAGTATAGAGTCAGGGGTTTTGTAAAATTATGTTGGCAAGTAGAAATGAATAAATACAGTTCTTTTTAATGTTTGCTATTTTGTCTTATAAAGTTTTTTGATTAATGATTGTTTAATATACTTAGGAAGGCTTTTTTTTTTTTTTTTTAAAGGAAAGTAATTTTGCACTATGCAAGAGACATAGGGGACTCTGTGCTCTATTTTGTTTTGTTGTTAAAGTATCTTTTTAGAGTGCTGTACGTTGTCACAGAGTTGGGAGCTTTGTGAAGTCACTTTGTTGGCAAACAGAAATGAGTAAACATAGCTTTTCATGTTTGTTATTTTGTCTTACACAAAGATGCCATCTCCTTACCTAACCTAAAGATGTGACTCTAATAGATAAAATGATAAGGAACATAAACTAAGACAAGAGATCTCTTGGGATGTCTTCAGATCATGTGGGCGAAACATGACTCAGACCGGAAGGTTATAGTGTTTACCAAGACCCTTCTTATAGCTGGGAAAATGAAGGCAAATTAAGTTTAGCCTAAGCTAAAACAGGAGCACCTTGGTTATGGTAAAAAGGGCTATTGCCCTATGGGAAGGGCTACTACAAGAATTCTTTCTGTACTTAATCTTCAGTAGCAATTTGACAAGTTTTTAAGTGGAGTCTGACTGTAAAACCTTCAGAGAGAACCCTTGTTCAGTAGCAGGATAGAGGTTGCGATAAACACAGAAAAGCAGCAGGCATTTCAAGGAACAGTGAGGAGACAGGTCTGGTTAAAGCAGAAGCTCTTTTGTGAGATCAGTAGAAAATATGCCTGGAGAAAAAGCCTGTTTAAAACTAAACATCTTTTCCAAGGGTAAAACATAAAATTCTTGAAATTAAGTTTTCTAATGGGCAAAGAGATGTCTTCAACTATTTTATGATGAGAAATACGTTTGTTCATCCTCAGAGGTCTCTGAACCAAAAGGGGAACACATGTGAAGGTAGTCATGAGGGAGCCTCCATGAATCATAAGGAGAACTGATTGCAAAACCAGAAGCCAGCAGAAACAAAACAATTCATAAAATTACAGAGGCGGTATTGGGAAGTTCTAAATACTTTTTTTTTCCATCACAGAAATGCTTGGTATCCTAATCATATTTTCTTGGTGATACGTTTTCTATACTCTTAGTAATTTTCCCTGGTCTTGATCTCATCATTAAAGAGGATGAAACCAACACCAGGAAATGTCCATAAGCAGGAAACCACATTTTATTCCATCACTCATAAAGCATCATTCATAATAATCAGTGTCAGTTTAGCTATAGCAACAGATGCTAACACACACATAGTAAGAAAGGCTCTTTTAAATGTCAGTTTAAATTAAACCTTAACCTCAGATTTTTTCCACAGATACAGTGAGAAACCACAAAGATCCTCTTGTCCTAATGCTCCCTCCATACTCTGCAGTACAAGTTCTTGTTTTGGAAATAGAGAAACCTGTCTGAATCAGCAGTCTTGGCTTGCTGTGTCCTCCACGGCCACACCACATGTTCCATACCTTTAGCCTTCATAGGGGCTGGAAAAAACTCTGTCTCCTTTGTCCACCCATTTTCACTGTGGAGTTCGGCTGCACATTTCAGGTGGAAAGGAGGTAGTGTACTAAAACTGCAAAGTATTTCTTTTAATTGGCAATGAATTTAAACAATATTCACTGATTCTTGCACTATGAACAAGCTAGCGTTCCCTGGGGGATAAACAGATGCATAATTGGATAAACCTTTACTACTCAGGAAGTGTACAGTCTAGACGAGTGCAGTCCAATAGAAACAGAATATGAACTACAGACATAATTTTAAATGTCCTAATGACCACATTAAATGAAGTAAAAAGAAACATGAAATTAATTTCAATCATATAATTTATTTAACCCAATATACCCCCAACATTATCATTCTAAAGTATACTTAATATAAAATTATTAATGAAATATTTATATTCTCTCTTTTTACATACTGGGTGTTTAAAATCTGGTATGTATTTTATATCTAAAGTACATTCTGATTCAGACTAGCCACAATTCAGGTGCTCAATAGTCAACATGTAGTGGGTGGCTACCACATTAGACCCTATAGGTCTCATACGTAGCAGAGAAAAAGATATACAGAGGCCGAAGTGAGCGGATCACTTGAGCACAGGAGTTCAAGACCAGCCAGGGCAACAAAGT
Organism: Theropithecus gelada; assembly: GCF_003255815.1. Classification (NCBI taxonomy): domain Eukaryota; kingdom Metazoa; phylum Chordata; class Mammalia; order Primates; family Cercopithecidae; genus Theropithecus; species Theropithecus gelada. The sequence continues at coordinate 159,016,667 of NC_037671.1, forward strand.
GAGACCCCTGTCTCTACAAAAAATAAAAAGTAGCTATGTGGCCGGGTGCAGTGGTTCACGCTTGTAATCCCAGCACTTTGGGAGGCTGAGGCGGGTGGATCACATGAGGTCAAGATTTCAAGACCAGCCTTACCAACATGGTGAAACCCCATCTCTATTAAAAAAAATACAAAAATTAGCTGAGTGTGGTGGCAGGCACTCATAATCCCAGCTACTGAGGAGGCTGAGGCAGGAGGATTATTTGAATCTATGAAGAGGAGGTTGCAGTGAGCCGAGACCACGCCATTGCACTCCAGCCTGGGCAACAAGAGCAGAGCTCCATCGCAAAAAAAAAAGAAAAAAAAAATTAGCTATGCATGTTGGTATACACCTGTCATCCTAGCTACTCAGGAGGCTGAGGTGGGAGGATTGTTTGAGCACAGGAATTCGAGGCTGCACTGAGCTGTGATCTTGCCACTACACTCCAGCCTGAGTGACAGAGCAAGACCCTGCCTCTAAATAAAAGAAAAAAAAAAGAAAGAAAAGAAAAAGACTTGTTGGAGCCCACTCCCACTCTGTGGAGTGTACTTTTGTTTCAATAAATCTGTGATTTTCTGTCAAAAAAAAAAAAGAAGACAAATGACAGCAGTATAAGCTCCATTTGGTTTGGGATGAGGAGGACATTTTCCATGGAAGAGATGACACTTGAAATTAATGTTCCAAATAATGGTTGTGAGTTGAGCAAGCAGAGACGGAAAAAATGAAGAGTGTAGTTCACAGTGAAGGACCTGTAGAAGCAATAACTGAGGGGAGGAAAATGGCAGGGCGCTGCAGCTCTGTTCAATACATAGAGCTTCTCATTGTGCCTCAGATGATGACAGAACTCCTTAAGGAGGCCTGCGAAGTCCTAGCTAGTTTATTTTCTACTTTGCTGTTCAAACATATACCCTATTTTCAGGCTGTTTGCTTGAGCCACAGAGGTCTCTGGGCCACCTCCTATAGACTACTCATGTCTTCCCACCCAGGGCTTTACATGTGCAGGGCCCTGCCTGGAACTTATCTGGTTTGGCCCATCATTGTTTCTAGCATGTAGCAGAGGGCTCAGCACATATTCAGTCCTCAAAAAATATATTGAAGTGAATAGATGGTGACTAGAGAGGCAGGTAGGGAAGAAGAAGATAAAGCAGGAAAGGTTGCTTGAGGGCTTGTTGCTGAGGGCCTTGGGTGCCACATTAAGGGTTTGCAATGAATTCAGTGAGCAAACCAGGTCCATGCCTCTAATCTACATCTTAATAGGACTTGCATATTAGATACCAAGCTGCAGCTTAGTCATGTGTGGGATGATTTGGAGTGAAAGGTAGGCAGTGAAGCACCCTGTTAGGAGCCCTCTGAAGGAGTCCAGAGGAGAATCAATCAGGCCCCCTTACTGTAGGAGAGTGGTGGATGTAGGCATTAGTTATGCACTTAAAATAAAAATTACAGGAGGCCTGCACTAAAAATCAAAATGGAGTCACCCATGCTAAAGTTCCACGTCAGCAAACCCAAATTTAGTTGTTATCTGACCTTACAAGAAATCAGAAGAGAGATAACAGGCAATTGCCCACACAGCCCAGTTTCAGTCTTCAGTTGGCATGATAATAAAGCCTTCTTTGCTTTGATCCTTATGCAAGAAAGGTGGCCTGAAGACACCTGATGTTAATCAGTTGTTTTTCTATTGTTCTGTCTCCCTGTCCTGCCTCACAAGGAAAGTAGCCTTAAAATGACGAATAACTCTTTGTTCTTTGTTTTTTCTTCAGGCCTCGTCTGTCTATATAAAGCTAATCCCCTTTGCTTAGCTCATTGGAACACTTATTCTATTTTATGGGATAAAATGTTGCCTGATTCTAAAATTGCAATAAAGCCAATTGAAATTTTTAAATTACATTTGTGACCAGGCCGTGGTGGGTCATGCCTGCAATCCAACAATTTTAGGAGACCAAGATAGGCAGGTCACTTGAGGTCAGGAGTTCGAGACCAGCCTGACCAACATGGTGAAACTCCGTTTCTACTAAAAATACAAAAAAAAAAAAAAAAAAAAATAGCCAGACGTAGTGGCACGTGCCTTTAATCCCAGCTATTCAGGAGGCTGAGGGACAAGAATCACTTGAACCCAGGAGGCCGAGGTTGCAGTGAGCCGAGATCGCACCGTTGCACTCCAACCTAGGTGACAGAGCAAGACTCTGTCTCAAAAAAACAACAACAACAACAACAAAACCCTGCATTTTTTGGAATTTTGCTTTTTGACACATTACGGCAAGAGAGCAACTCATTTTGCAGAAATTGTACACTTTTAGAGGTGAAGCAAACTTTTGCCATTTTATAGACAAAGAAAGTGAGACTCATTTTACAGAGGAGGAAAGTGATACCCAGAGAAGTTCCTTTAGTGAAATCTTAAAGACTTCATTACTCTGCACAAATGGAATTTGTTTTGAAATGAAGCCCAGGGGCCCGGAAGCGGTGGCTCATGCCTGTAATTCCAAAACTCTGGGAGGCCAAGGCAGGCGGATCACCTGAAGTCAGAGTTCAAGACCAGCCTGGCCAACATGGTGAAACCCCATCTCTACTAAAAATGCAAAAAGTAGCTGGGAGTGATGGCGGGCACCTGTAATCCCAACTACCCAGGAGGCTGAGGCAGGAGAATAGCTTGAGCCCGGGAGGCAGAGGCTGCAGTGAGCCGAGACTGCGCCTCTGCACTCCAACCTGGGTGACAAAGTTAGACTCTGTCTCAGAAAAAAAGAAGCCCAGGAATAGGTTACATGTTTTAGGAGAAGGAATTATTTTACAAACATTAGATTAAGTAGATATAGAAAAGTGAGAGAAAAAGATGAAAAGAATCCAGGCCGGGCGCGGTGGCTCAAGCCTGTAATCCCAGCACTTTGGGAGGCCGAGACGGGCAGATCACGAGGTCAGGAGATCGAGACCATCCTGGCTAACCTGGTGAAACCTCGTCTCTACTAAAAAAAATACAAAAATTAGCCGGGAGCGGTGGCGGGCGCCTGTAGTCCCAGCTACTCGGGAGGCTGAGGCAGGAGAATGGCGTGAACCCGGGAGGTGGAGCTTGCAGTGAGCTGAGATCCAGCCACTGCACTCCAGCCTGGGCGACGGAGCGAGACTCCGTCTCAAAAAAAAAAAAAAAAAAAAAAAAGAAAAGAATCCAGAATGCATCTGAATAGGAAAGAAATGACTTAAAAAACTTTGGCAGTAGAGATGACTGACCTTAAAACACTTCAGTTAGTCACTTACTCTATCAAGGATTCTTACTGAACAGTCACTTAAATATTTCCATCTTTTAAAGAAGGTTGGAAGTACTACCGATACATCTTCCCAAGGATCAAAATGTCAGAGTTCTCATGTGACAGAATAAAAAAAGACAAAAGAGGGGGATTAAATGACAGCACCATGAGCACAGAAGATGATTCCCTAAGTCGTCTATCATCTTCACAATTGGATAACTCTCTTGTTTCCAGACTGTGCTTTCAGATAAACTCCCTGTTTTCATCTGTGTGCCATAAAAGACAAGAAGAGGGAGAGAATATTTTTAAGTTCTGAAGAATTAAGCTCTTACAATCTGTACTTTAGGATCTAGATAATGTAAAATGGCTCATAATTTGCCAGTTTCTAATAAGCTGTACAAATATCACTATTACATTGAAAACAATTTGTATACTTCAAAAAAAGTCTTAAATAGTTACAACTTATCAAGATAACATTGCAAAGGAGTATTAGACTTAATGTTTCAAGAGGCTTTGCTGGTCAATGTCCCCAGATGGTAAAAACTTTAGGTTAGAGGCAAATGAGAGAATTAGATCTGTGTTTATTTATTTGCCAAATTACTATTAAAAAGAAAAACAAGCAAAAACACCTAGGCTGTATGATTGACATTCATACAGCCTTGATTAGATAGAAGTTTCACTTTACAAACAGGTTTTGATATTGTATAGATCAAACTTTGATATCAAATCTTTAAACCTCAAGATTTGATATTTACTTTAATAAGAGCTTCTACCTAAATGTCAAAAAGAACAGGAATCAGACCACTTACTAAAAGGTTACAAGCAGACTTGGAATCCACATTGGTTATATTTTGTGAGTTAGGAAAAAGTTAATAGTATAAAGTCAAACTCAAGGAAGCCTGAATATTAAGATGATTTATGGAGGCACTGAAGACATAAATCAGATATAATTATCTGATTTTCAAAAATTAGTCATTTTCACCTCCTCAAATGGCCTCATAATTCCTTGATGACACATGGCAGAAAAGTGCTTATGTCAAACTAAAATGCAGACAAATGGAAAGATAAACGACCCCATCCAAGTAACAATTTGACATCCCATTATTCCTCTGGAGGATTTCACCTGTGTACATCCAGAAGGTGCTAGGGGAATGAAAGGCATTCGGTTTTCAGGATTTTAGCAACACACATGAGAAAAACTTCACTTTTGCACCAGCTGACAATCAGATGAAAGATTCAGGTCAGGTTGCAAGTTTTTCTGAACACGAGGCTGTGCAGATAGCTCAGGTCCTGAGCAAAAACAGCAGCAAAGAACCTGCTGGCAGTGAAGCCTATCTTGGCATCTGACCCCTTGGTCCTTCCTACTCACCTTCCTGCCTTTATTTTTCTTCAGCACATTTCCCATCTAGTATACTGTGCTGTATTTTTCTTTTCATGGTGATGAAATATACATCACATAAAATTTACCACTTTAGCCATTTTTAAGTGTACAGTTTGGTCGCATTAGTACAATCACATTGTTGGGCAACCATCACTGCTATCCAATCTCCAAAACTGTTTTCCCAAACTGAAGCTCCATACCCCTTAAATAGTAATTCCTCATCCTACTTCTTCCCTAGTCCCTGGCAAGGACTATTCTACTTTCTGTCTATAAATGGGACTACCCGAAGTACCTCATGTAAATTGAATTACACAGCATTTGTCCTTTTGTGACCAAGTATTTTACTTATACATTTGTGTTTATTTTATTTTATTTTTGATATGGATGCTCACTCTGTCACCCAGGTTGGAGTGCAATGGCATTATCTCGGCTCACTGCAACCCTCACCTCCCGGGTTCAAGTGATTCTTCTGGCTCAGCCTCCTGAGTAGCTGGGATTACAGATGTTCACCACCACCCCTGGCTCATTTTTGTATTTTTAGTAGAGATGGCGTTTCATCATGTTGACCAGGCTGGTCCTGAACTCCTGATCCTCGCCCCTTGGCCTCCCAAAGTGCTGGGAATACAGGCGTGAGCTACCACGCCCAGCCAGTGAATCTTCATTAATGTGTTAGATAACAAAGTCTAGAGGAAAGCTAATAATTACTGTAAATTTCTCAGTAATGATGAGCATCAACAATATGCAGTACTGTGGTACTTTGAACAACTGTCATGAGAATATCTATGATTTTTATTAGTGACAAAATTGCAGGTCCTGGTAAAATGACTGTGGTTTGTTGGCTGCATTCATAATTGGAGAGACTAGATTTCAGCTAGAGATTAGTGAAAATGAATATGTAATTTTTTTTTCATTCAAGTTCTGAATTTCCTCCGTTGACATCCTCCTGTCCCCCAAGGGATGTGTGGATGCTGGGTTAAGAGCCCTTGGCTGGGTAGCTGGATAGTGCAGTTGGGGAAGAGGAAGCTATTCTGCATGGTTGGAGAATGGAGTCCAGTGGATGAAGAAGAAGAAGCAGGAGAAAGAAGAAGAGATGAGGGGGCAGAGAGCTGAGCCAGGGCCCCATCTCAGCTTTATAAATATAAGGCTAAGGAATTAGGGCTCTGTTTTGAGAGTCACGATAAACCAGACATATTTTAAGCACAGGGATATCAAAGTCCCACTTGAATTTTAGAAAGCTCTTCTAGGACCAGGTGTGGTGGCTCATACCTGTAATCCCAGCACTTTGGGACGCCAAGGCAGGTGGATAACCTGAGGTCAGGAGTTCAAGATCAGCCTGGCCATCATGGCGAAACCTCGTCTCTACTAAAAATATGAAAATTAAGTGGGCATGGTGGTGCATGCCTGTAATCCTGTAATCCCAGCTACTAGGGGGACTGAGGTAGGAGGAGCGCTTGAACCTGGGATGCGGAGGTTGCAGTGACCTGAGATCGTGCCACTGCTCTCTAGCCTGGGCAACAGAGCGAGACTCCATCTCAAAAAAAAAGAAAAAAAAGGCCGGGCGCGGTGGCTCAAGCCTGTAATCCCAGCACTTTGGGAGGCCGAGACGGGCGGATCACGAGGTCAGGAGATCGAGACCATCCTGGCTAACACGGTGAAACCCCGTCTCTACTAAGAAATACAGAAAACTAGCCGGGCGTGGTGGCGGGCACCTGTAGTCCCAGCCACTCGGGAGGCTGAGGCAGGAGAATGGCGTAAACCCGGGAGGCGGAGCTTGCAGTGAGCTGAGATCCGGCCACTGCACTCCAACCCGGGCGACAGAGCGAGACTCCGCCTCAAAAAAAAAAAAAAAAAAAAAGAAAAAGAAAAAAAAAGCCCTTCTAGATGGCAGCCTGGAGGATTCTATGGGGAATACTAGCAGGAGGCCAGTAGAAGGACAGTAGCAAGAGGCCATTAAAGAGATGGTGGCAGTTCTGAGGTAAGGTTCAAGGTGGCCCGAGCTTGGGAAATGGCAATGCAGACAGTCAGTAAGGACAGGGGAGTGGGAATCCATGGCAATTTAGAAGGTAGAATTAAAAGTGAAATCTCTTCTACTCCTAGGCTGAAGAATCTGAAATGTAAGCATGAGAACAAAGAAGTTCGCTTCAATTTTCTCAAGTTCCTGCTGTAACAGAAGGTCAGCATAGAACGCTCAGTGAAAAACCACAGTAGTTGCCAGAGAAGACATGTGATGTAATGGGAAGAAAATCTCAAATGTCATCAGTCCATGTGAGTCTTCTTATCTGTGTGACCATGGGGAAGTTACTTATGCTTCCTCATGACCAGTATCCTCACTGGTGAAGCAAGGCTAAGGACACCAGCATTTCTGAGTTGTGAGTCACAACGGAGAGATGTTCATTGGACATTTTGTAAATTTTTCATTTTCTTTATCATATTATTAGTTTTATAGGAGAGATATTGCTCTGTTGCCCAGGCTGGAGTGCAGTGGGGCAATTCTAGCTCACCGCAGCATCCAACTTCTGGGCTCAAGCGATCCTCTCACCTCAGCCTTCCAAGAGGTTAGGACTACAGGCATGTGATGCTGTGCTCAGCTAACTTTTTCATTTTTTATAGAGACAGGATCTCACTTTGGAAGGCAGCTATACTCACCACTACACTGCCAACACCAGGATCTCACTTTGTTGCCCAAAGTGGTCTTGAACTCCCGGACTCGAGCAATCCTCTTGCCTCAGCCTCCTAAAGTGCTGAGATTACAGGCATGAACCACCATGCTCCGCTAATTTTGTCAATTTTTGTCCAAAGTGTTTTGGAAATCCTACTTGTTCATTATAATCAATCAGTAAAGGATAATTATTGTAGAAATCAGTATTTACTAAGAGTTGAAGAAGCATTCAGCTTTTTTTTTTTTTTTTTTGGCAGAGCTAGCTGAGGTTTTATTTTGGACCAAAAGAAAAGAAAAAAAAAAGCAGTTGAATTGTTTTGTAGCTAGAGGCATGGGCAAGGGGGGTCCCCAAGCAGTAAACTCCCCCGTGGGTGGGCTGAGGGCTAGGGCTGAGCCTCAGGTGGGTCTCCTGTTCACTGTGCTACCCTGCACAGGGGCCTCCCTCCCGGGCTCTGGGGCAGTCCCAGGAGGGGCAATCCGGGAGGGGCTGCCATGGCTGTTCACTTAGGCAGGACATCAGAGGACTCGGACACCAGCTTCCCATCGCGGGTCTCGATCTTCTTCACAACCACAGCCCTGGTGGAGCTGGTGTGGCTGAAGGAGATAAAGTCCAAGCCATAGCTGAGGCCGGGACTTGTGCGGCGCCCATAGGCTGAGCTCAGACCACCTGCATAGCAGCTGGCGGTCTTCGTATGGATACTCATGTTCTGCATCCCAGACTCCAACCGGCTCTTCTGGCCCTCCAGCAGCTTCCTGTAGGTTGCGATCTTGATGTCCAGGGCCAGCTTGATGTTCATCAACTCCTGGTACTCACACAGTTGTCGCGCCATGTCCTGCTAGTCCCGCTGCAGGGCGGCTTCCAGTTCAGACAGCTTGGCTTTGGCATCCTTAACAGGCAGCTCCCCATGCTGCTCAGCATCTGCGATGGTAGTCTCCAGGGAAGCCCTCTGGCCTTTGAGACCTTAATCTCAGTCTGGAGCCAGCTGATGTTCCGGTTCATCATGGAGATCTCAGTTTTTTTTGTTTTTTGTTTTTTGTTTTGAGACAGTCTGGCTCCGTCACCCAGGCTGGAGTGCAGTGGCACAATCTCAGCTCACTGCAAGCTCCGCCTCCCGGGTTCAAGCAATTCTCCTGCCTCAGTCTCCTGAGCAGCTGCAATTACAGGCGCCCGCCACCACTCCAGGCTAATTTTTGTATTTTTAGTAGAGACAGGGTTTCACCATGTTGGTCAGGCTGGTCTTGACCTCGTGATCTGCCCGCTTCGGCCTCCCAAAGTGCTGGGATTACAGGCGTGAGCCACCGCGCCCGGCCTAGATCTCAGTCTTTGTAGGCCACAGGTCATCCCTGTGCTTCCCAGCCAGCATCCGCAGCTCCTCATACTTGATCTGGTACATGCCCTCAGCCTCAGCCCGGCTGCGGTTGGCGATCTCCTCGCACTGCGCCTTGACCTCAGCGATGATGCCCTCCATGTCCAGGGAGCGGCTGTTGTCCATGGACAGCACCACAGATGTGTCCGAGATCTGGGACTGCAGCTCCCGATCTCCTCTTCATACAGCTGTCTCAGGAAGTTGATCTCCTCAGCCCTAACAGGTGAGACTCCAGCTCTACCTTGTTCATGTAAGTTTCATCACATCCTTCTTGATGAGGACAAATTCATTCTCCATCTCTGTAAGCTTATTGATCTCATCCTCACCAGCCCCTGCATGTTGCCAAGCTCTGCCTCCAGCTTCAGCTTCTCCTGGCCCAGAGTCTCCAGCTGCCGCCTAAGATTGCTGAAGTAGCTCTCGAACATGTCCATGTTGCTCCGAGCTGTCTTCTGCTCCTACAGGAAGCTCCACTTGGTCTCCAGCATCTAGTTCTGCTGCTCCAGAAACCGTACTTTGTCTATGAAGGAGGCAAACTTGTTGTTGAGGGTCTTGATCTCCCCCTTCTTTTGGGTGCACAAGGCCTGGAAGTTGGGATCCACCTCCAGGTTAAGGGGCCTCAGCAGGCCCTGGTTGACTGTGACGTCGGTGATGCCTCTCATGCTGCTGGCCCCACCATAGCCCCCACCCAGGCCACCCCAGAAGATGCTGCTGCCCACTCAGGAGGAGCTTGAGGAGCTGATGCAGGCATCTGGCCCATTCGTGTGAGTGACTGGTGAAGGCCCAGGGGCCAGAGGTGGACACCTTGTAGGACTTCTGGGTCACCCTGATGGACATGGTGGAGGCAGGAGTGGAGGCAGGCAGGCTGAACCAGACAGAGATTCCAGAAGGAGTGGAGAAGCTGCTTCTTGGTAGCATTCAGCATTTAATTTTTTTTTTTTTTTGCGACAGAGTCTCACTGTGTTGCCCAGGCTAGAGTGCAGTGGTGCAGTCTTGGCTCACTGCAACCTCTGCCTCCTGGGTTCAAGAGATTCTCTTGCTTCAGCCTCCTGAGTAGCTGGGATTACAGGCATGCACCACCATACCCAGCTAATTTTTGTATTTTTAGTAGAGATGGGGTTTCACCATGCTGGCCAGAATGGTCTCAATCTCCTGAGCTCATGATCCACCTGCCTCAGCCTCCCAAAGTGCTGGGATTACAGGCGTGAGCCACCGCGCCCAGCTCTCAGCTCTTAATTTCATTGCATGTAAAGAAAGCAATCTGTGCAATTCACAGTAGCTGTCAGCCAGGGTAACACAGGGAGACCTCATCTTTACAAAAAAAATTAGAAAAAAAAAAAGAAACCCAAAAAACATCAGGTGTGGCAGCTCATGCTTATAGTTCCAGCTACTCTGGAGGCTGAGGTGCAAGGATCGCTTGAGCCAGTGAGGTCAAGGATGCAGTGAGCTGTGATTGTGCCACTGCCTTCCAGTCTGGGCAGCAGAGCTAGACCTTACCTCAAACAAAACAAAACCAAACAAAACCAACAAAACAAAAAAACAGTAGCTGGGTAAGTGTCATAGATCACATGGAACTAAAGCTGGCTCTGGAAACATATGTAGAATTTAGTTAAGTGTGGAGTTAGGGTGAGGTTGTGAGCAAAACCAGCTTCCTGAGACATCGGAGGTGCGGAGTTATGCCAAGGAGTGAAGGGAGTGAGGCAAGGTATGCTGATGTGTGCAGAACAGGGAGGACTTTGAAAACTATGCAAAGTGGTTGACTGACATACAGTAAAACTCATAACAAGTATGGTCATTAGCAGAATCATTAAACTCTGGGTTAGTAAACTACTTAAAAAAAGATTCCAATGTGGAAATACTCAATGTTTGGATATGCCTGTTCTTTCTAGTTTAGGTATTTCCTTCTGACAGGGTTTTAGAGCCTCTGGTAGCTTTTCCAATCCCTGTGACTTTTTTTTTTTTTTTTTCCCCCTGAGTTTGGTGGAGTCGGATAATGAAATTTAAACTAAAGCATGTTTGCATCACCTACACTCAAGAAGGTCCAAATACCTCAGTTCTTCACAAAATAAAATGCTTTTTTTTTAATTCAAAAAAGAAAGTAAGTCAAAAAGAGAGAGAGAAAAGAAAAACACACAGCAGATAACTGAGAAAATAAGAGAGTTTATTGCCACTGAAAAAGGAGCCTGACTTCTAACATCATATTTGCCATTTCTGTATATGACCCTAGGGAAGTACTTTTCTCTCTCAATGCCTTGTTCCCTCAGGAAAACCTTATTACTATGAGAAAGATGTTAATTCATCTAAAGTGCTGTAATTTTTTTTCATGGGGATGTTAAGGAGGGGAAGGCAGAGAGAAAGAAGATGGGGAGAGATGAGTTAAGACATTTCACTAAGGAGTCGAGGCGAAAGATGGTGGTGGCTTGCACCAAGGGATAGGCCCTGGAGATAAAGAGAAGAGGAGTTAAAAATAAATGTTGCTTTTTTTTGTTTTTGTTTTTTTGCTTTTTTGTTTTTGTTTTTGAGATGGAGTCTCACTCTGCTGCCCAGGCTGGAGTGCAATGGCATGATCTTGGCTCACTGCAACCTCCACCTCCTGGGTTCAAGCAACTCTCCTGCCTCAGCCTCCCGAGTAGCTGGGATTACGGGCATGCGCCACCACACCCGGCTAATTTTTGTGTTTTTAGTAGAGATGGGGTTTCAGCATCTTGGCTAGGCTGGTCTTGAACTCCTGACCTCAGGTAATCCACCTGCCTTGGCCTCCCAAAGTGGTGGGATTACAGGTATGAGCCACCGTGCCTGGCCAAGAAGTGTATTTTGGAAGTAAATGCAATAGAATATGCTGATGAATTGCACTGACGTTGGGAGAAAAGAAGATAAATAATTTCTAGATTTCTCACTCTCACAAATGAGTTATGTGGTAGTATCATCTACTGAAATAGAGGAAAATAGGAAGAAAAATCAAGAGTTGGGTTTTGAACAGGATTTTCTCTATTTCTCAAGAAATAGAGAAACATAGGGAGAAAAATCAAGAGTTGGGTTTTGAACAGGATTAGCTCAAGATGTGTGTGAGACATTTCAATGGGAATGTTTAGTAAACAATTGGGAACAGAGGTCTGGCATTCAGGGAACTAAGTTTCTGAATAAGGGATTACATTTAAAGCACAGGAATGAATGAACCCGTGTGTGGAGGCGGAGGGAGAGTGGATGGGAAAAGTGAGAAAGATGGAGAAATATAGTAAGAAGGAAAGGGCAAAGAGATGGTGAGAGGCTGGTGAGCCAAGGACTGAGTTTGAGCCATCCCCACATTATTGGTAGGACAGAGCAGGAAGGTCTGAAAGGAAACTAAGAAATCATCCACAAGTAGGAGGACAGGCTGGAGTGCTGGGCCACAGAAGCCACAACTGAGTATTCCAAGGAGGAGTGGTCCACAGGGAGGACCACCTTCTCTTTTCTCTTCTCTTCTCTTCTCTTCTCTTCTCTTCTCTTCTCTTCTCTTCTCCTCCCTTCGTTTTCTCTTCTTTTCTTTTCTTTTCTTTTTGTGACAGGATCTTACTCTGTTATCCAGGCTGGAGTGTACTGGTGTGATCATGGCTCACTGCAACCTCAACCTTCTGGGCTCAAGTGATCTTCCCATCTCAGCCACCCAAGTAGCTGGGAATACAGGCATGTGCCACCAGCCTGGCTATTTTTTTTTTTTTTTTTTAAATTTTCTGGAGACCTGAGGGTCTTGCTATATTGCCCAGGCTGGTCTTAAACTCCTGGGCTCAAGCAGTCCTCCCATCTTTACCTCCCAAAGCATTGGGATTATTGGCATGAGCCACCACCGCTCTGGTAAACTGAAAGGAAAAGTTAAGATATGGATGGATAAGTGTCAACAAGGAAAAAGAAATACAAAACTAAAGAGCTTGATATTAAAACAGAGGGATGGAATGCCCTCCAAGTTTTCGAGGCTTTCGTGATAAATATTTTAGTGAATGGGGAATAACAAAGAGAGTCTAAAGATCATTCAGAGTGTTGATGAATTACACGGATTATGATTTTGAATTTCAAATGGATTTTAAGTCTTGATGTAAGGCAGATTAGAAAACAAAATTTCACATTAAATTTATTAAATTAGGTCAAAACTCATCAATAACTAATTATACACTGGACATAAGTATTTCGATATCTTTTTGTCCCTCAGTGCCTTGTGCGTATGTAACTAAAAAAGCAGAGTAATTTGGTGTCATTTGATTTAATGAGATCCTGTGCAAATGAAATACCTTTTTAACACTGAAGCTAGACCATTGCAGTGCTCCAGGGACAACTATGTATAGAAGATAAATTAATTATCTTCACTACTTCCTAAGCCTATAGAAACAACTAAATAACTAAATGAGAGAATCAACCTGTTGATCATGTGCAGGTCTTTTGAGAAATGACCTTTAGTCAATAAAATCCCGGAGCACAGAGGTTTCATAGCAGCTTGTCTTCAGGCAGACATATCAGTAAAATCACAATTTATACCATAACAAAAAGTTCAGAAAAGTAAGTTATAGAGGTAGGTCATAATTTTGAGGTCTGTCTTGATAATATCTAACATATTTTGAGTGCTTAGTGTGTACCAGGCATTGGGGCTAAATACTTTACATGCGTTATGTCATTTAATCCTCATAACAGTTCTTTGAGGTATTATTGTTATTATTATTATTTTATTATTATTTTGAGACAGTCTCACTCTGTCGCCCAGGCTGGAATGCAGTGGGGCGATCTTGGCTCACTGCAACCTCCATCTCCCAGGTTCAAGTGATTCTCCTGGCTCAGGCTTCCCACCAGCTGAGACTACAGGTGTGCGCCATCATGCCTGGCTAATTTTTGTGTTTTTAGTAGAGAAAGGGTTTCACCATGTTGACCAGGCTAATCTAAAACTCCTAACCTCAAGTGATCTGCCCACTTCAGCCTCCCAAAGTGCTAGGATTACAGGAATGAGCCACCGTGCCCGGCCTGAGGTGTTATTATTAAACCCATTTTACAGATAAACCTTAGATACTTAACGCTTAGAATATTAAATGCCTTGTCCAATGTTACCATGCTCAGAAATAATCCAGTTAAGAGGCCAACAGTATTTGTCTGATCTCCTATTAGGAGTCCTTAATACTCTTCTCCTGTAAATGTTTAGATTTTAAAAAAAAGGTCATAGATAAATTCAGTGCAGTTGGATACAATTTGAAAAATTATTTTATATTTTAGTGAAATAGAAAGTTTTAATCAGGTGTGGTGCTGGGTGCCTGTTGTCCTAGCTACTCAAGAGGCTGAGGTGGGACCATGGCTTGAACCCAGGAGGTCGAGGCTGCAGTGAGCTATGATCCAGCCACTGGACTCCAGCCTGAGCGACACAGCAAGATTCTGTCTCTAAGGAAAAAAAGAAAAGAAAAGAAAAAAACTTTGACATAGTTTCTCTTTGCCACTCTTCATATTGAAAGGTGAAGTTTATTTTCCCTCCCCTTGAATCTGGGCTGGCCCTGTGACTTTTTTTTTTTTTTTTTTTTGATGAATAAAATGCAGCAGAAGTGACACTATATGACATCCAGGACTTGGCCTTATGAGATCTTCAGCTTCCACATGCTGTCTTGAAGCACTCCCTGTTAGAAGCCAGCAGTCATCTAAGTCTATCTGAAGACGATGATACTGTGAGGATGCCCAAGCTATGTGGAGTGAGAGGCCAACAGAGATGCACTAAGACACCAGACATGAAACTTTCTTGGACTTTCTGGCTCAGTTCAACCACCAGCTGAATGCAGCCAAGGAAAGACTCAGCCGACGTCACAGGGAGCAGAACCCTCCAAATGAGTGAAACCGAATTCTCAGTCCACAGAATCCTGAGCAAATAAATGACAGCGGCTTTTGCTTACCAAATTCTAGGTAGTTTGCTTTGCAACAATACTAACATACATTTAGTTGAGTTGGACACAATTTGAAAGAAATATGGGCTGGGTGTGGTGGCTCATGCCTGTAATCCCAGCACTTTGGGAGGCTGAGGCGGGCGGATCTCTTGAGGTCAGGAGTTTGAGACCAGCCAGGCCAACATGGTGAAACCCTGTTTCTACTAAAGATACAAAAGTTAGCCGGGTGCGGTGGCAGAGTGAGGCAGGAGAATCGCTTGAACCTGGGAGGCCAAGGTTGCAGTGAGTGGAGATTGCACCACAGCATTCCAGCCTGGGCAATAGGGAGGATCACTTGAGTCTTGAAGTTCAAGGTTAAAGTGAGCTATCATCGCACCATTACTCTCCAGCCTGGGGGACAGAGAAAGATCCTGTCTCAGAGAGAAAGAGAGAACAAGAGAGAGAAAGAAAAAGAAAAGGAAAAAACGAAAAGAAAAAAAACAAGGCAATTTACAATGAAAAACGCCTGAGAGGAGAGTGAAAATAAAAACACAAGATTAAAACCAAATTCAGTGACTAAGAAGTTCTTTCTTTCTTTCTTTCTTTTTTTTTTTTTTTTTGGAGACAGAGTCTTACTCTGTCGCCCAGGCTGGAGTGCAGTGGCGCAATCTCCGCTCACTGCCACCTCCATCTCCCAGGTTCAAGCAATTCTCCCGCCTCAGCCTTCCGAGTAGCTGGGATTAGAGGCATGCGTCACCAAGCCCGGCTAATTTTTTGTATTTTTAGTAGAGACAGGGTTCCACCATGTTGGCCAGGCTGGTCTTGAACTCCTGATCTTGTGATTCGCCTGCCTCAGCCTCCCAAAGTGCTGGGATTATAGGCGTGAGCCACCGCGCAGCCTAAGAAGTTACTTCTAAAGATTTGTCCAATTTGTCCACTGAAATTTATATTTAAATTTACTTTTGAGTTTCCTGGCAACTGAGGCAAACCAAAGAGATTATATCATGCTAAATGTGATTTCCTTCAGAAAAGAAAAATCTTTAACCTACTACTAAATTATAAGAGCACTTTACCACATGGCTCCCTTCACAGGGAACAGTGAATGATAGAGGAGACAATGACTTCAAAAGAGATTTTATTTAACCGAGTGCGGTTGCTCATGCCTGTAATCCCAAAACACTTTGTGAGGCCAAGACAGGTGGCTCACCTGAGGTCAGGAGTTTGAGACCAACCTGGTCAACATGTTGAAACTCCTGTCTCCACTAAAAATACAAAAATTAGCCAGGCATGGTGGCGGGTGCTTGTAGGCCCACCTACTCGGGAGGCTGCGGCACAAGAATCACTTGAACGCCGGAAGCGGAGGTTGCAGTGAACCAAAATCGCGCCACTGCACTCCAGCCAGCCTGGGCAACAGAGTGAGATTTCATCTCAAAAAAAAAAAAAAAAAAAAAAAGGAAAAGAAACCCAGACTCTACTAAAAATACAAAAATTAGCCCAGCATGGTGGTGCTTGTCTATAGTCCCAGCTACTTGGGTGGCTGAGGCAAGAGAATCACCTGAACTCGGGAAGCAGAGGTTGTAGTGAGCCATGATTGTACCACTGCACTCCAGCCTGGGTGACAGAGAGAGATCCTGTGTCAAAAAAAAAAAAAAAAAAAAAAGTTACTTATAATACAGATGTGTCTAGATGATGGAATTTTAAAAAATTTATTCAATGTATTTTACTGTTTTTTCAGAGATGGGTTTTGTTCTGTTGCCCAGGCTAGAGTGCAGTGGTGTGACCATGGCTCACTGTAGCCTCCACCTCCTAGACTCAAGTGATCCTCCCACTTCAGCCTCCCAAAGTGCTGGAATTACAGGGATAAGCCATCATGTCTGGCACACAATGGAACTTTAACATAAACCAAACAGAATAAAACGCAAAGAACTTTTGATTTCTATATGGGTTTTCAGATTAACTCTCTTCTTTCTCCTCCATAGACCTTAGGCATTTCACAATCTTTTGGCTTTCTGTTTCAACATATACTTATTGATAACCCCCCAGGGGCCAGGTCCTGAGGGTTTAATTGTATGTAGAAGAGAAGGAAGGTCCCTACCCTCATAGAGACCATAGTCCAGGAGGACATTAATTAGTGCTGAAGGCATTCATTAAAAAACTTTACCAATACGCAATTGCAAACTGATGGGTGCCATAAAAAATAGCACAAGGCCGGGTGTGGTGGCTCATGCCTGTAATCTCAGCACTTTGGGAGGCCGAGGTGGGTGGATCACCTGAGGTCAAGAGTTCGAGACCTGCCTGGCCAACATGGTGAAACCCTGTCTCTACTAAAAACACAAAAATTAGTCGGGCATGGTGGTGTGTGCCTATAATCCCATCTACTCAGGAGGCTGAGGCAGGAGAATCGCTTGAACTCAGGAGGCGGAGGTTGCAGTGAGCCAAGATCGTGACACTGCACTCCAGCCTGGGCAACAGAGTGAGACTCCGTCTCAAAAAAAAAAAAAAAAACTCACACAGGGAGCTATCATGAGTATGTCATGGAGGGACACAATCCAGGTTTCTGGGGAAGGGAGTGGGGGAGTGAAGGAAACTTGTTATTTCTTTATTCCTTTTGAGACAGGGTCTCACTCTGTCTCCCAGGCTGGAGTACAGTGGTGCCATCATGGCTCACTGCAACCTCCACCTTCTGGGTTCAAGTGATCCTGGCACCTCAGCCTCCTGAGTAGCTGGGACTACAGGCACTCACCACCACACCTGGCTAATTTTTAAATTTTTTGTAGAGATGGGGTTTTGCCATGTTCCCCAGCTGGTCTCAAACTTTTGGACTCAATCAATGCGCTCACCTCGGCCTCCCAAAGTGCTGGGATTACAGACGTTAGCCACTGAGCTCGACCTGGAAGCTTGTGATTTCTTAGTTTCTTTTTCCCACCTTAAAACCTGACACATCAAAGTGCTCAATTCATGTTGGCTGTTGATGATGAGAATACAAAAAAATAAAAGGGGGGGAATTTCAACACTAATTTTGAAATAAATTCTGAATCTGTTATTTCAAAGGATGTTAACTTTAGAAATGAAGACACATTAGAAATTTATGTTTCTCTGATTTTTATAAAATAATGAAATGTATAATGCAAGACGTAACTGCCAAGGTACTAGATGAAAAAAAATTATACATTCTGAAATTGCATCTGATAGAGATAAGTTCTGAAGGGTTAATCTCAATTGCTTGATTTAATGTGTTTGCTTTGAACCAGATGAATAATAATTAGCAATGGCTTCACCAACTTATTAGCGACAACGTAGAGAAGGTGTGGGCCCTTTTACGTAAAAGCTGACTAATAGACAAATAAATTAGATATGACTGTTTTGCCAAAGCTGATAACTAAGGCCCTTTATGCAATGAGTGCCAAGTCCTGGTTGTTTCTACGTAACATTTAATCTTTGAAGGCAAGTGGTTGAAGGAGAAAGCAATTATATTGATGTTCATTGGAGAAATTCATTTACAGATTGTTACTACAATTGTCCCTCAGTCTCTGCGGGGGATTGATTCCAGGACCCCTGCAGATCCCAAAATCCACAGATGCTCAAGCCCCTGATATAAAATGGCATGGCATTTGCATATTGCCAGTGCATACCCTCCCTAACATTTAAAATGATCTCTAGATTGCTTATAATAGCAAATACAATATAAACGCTATGTAAATAGTTGTTATGCTGTATTGCTTAGGGAATAACGACAAGAAAAAAGGTTTGTATGTGTTCAGTACAGACGAAACCATCTTTTTTTTTCCCCCACATATTTGACCTGCAGTTGGTTGAATCCACAGATGTGGAACTCATGGATACCTGGAAGCAGTTAAAATCACTCCAATATTTTCTTTAAATTCTTACTTCTTCTCTTCATCAATGCTCTCTCTATTCAACCAAGTAATGATATCACAATTACACGTGGTACCTCTTCCCCAAGCCCTTTGATTACATTGTTTTTATTGATTCATCAAGCATATATTATTGAGTTTCTACCATGCACCAGGCACACAGATAGAGCTGTGAACAAGACAGACAAGGTCTGCACCCAGCACGTGTATATTCTAGGTTTCAAAGAAGCTATATGAGGCTGTGAACAGGATTCTTTTTAAATGTCTTTATTTTTATACTACCCCTCCACAGCCTTACCCCAATCTTTTAAACCACACTGGAAGCCATGTACTCATCGTTTTTTTTTTCCTGTAATTTTTTTTAACAGTACAACCTAAATAAATACTGGCCCAGAAAGATTCAGAGTTCAAAGAAAATTCAGCTGCTTTCAGAAAGATCATTCTATGGGAAAGATCATATTTCTGAGCAATAAACATTATAAACATATATTCTGTTTTATTTTTAATTCTCAAACTATTAACTTTCATTTTTTCCCCTCCCTGGCATATTTTAATTTTGGTACTCAAGTCTAAATGTGTTTTAACAATTTGGGGGACTTTTTTTTTTTTTCACCTTGCTATTTCTAGAGACTAGAAGCTACCAAGGCCTTTCAAACTGGCTGATGTTACTATAACAAACTCGGAGACAGCAAGATGTTCCTTAAACCACTGGGTTAGAACGAGAATCCTTTGTTTTCTGTGGGCACAAGGTCTAGGAATGTTTCTTTTCTTTTCCTTTTTTTTTTTTGTTTTGAGACTGAGCCTTTCTCTGTTACCCAGGCTGGAGTGAAGTGGTGCCCTCTTGGCTCACTGCAACCTCCGCCCCCCCGGGTTCAAGTGATTTCTTCTGCCTCAGCCTCCTGAGTAGCTGGGATTACAGGTGCATGCCACCACACCCTGCTAATTTTTGTATTTTTAGTAGAGATGAGATTTCGCCATGTTGGCAAGGCTGGTCTCAAACTCTCGACCTCAGGTGATTCACTCACCTCAGCCTTCCAAAGTACTAGGATTACAGGCGTTTGCCACCATGCCCGGCAACCCTAGGAATATTGTACTTCATGCTTTTCTCTTTCGCCTTGCTCTAGCTTACCCTCCAGAGACAACAGAGAGAGAGAGAGAGAGAGAGAGAGAGAGAGAGAGAGAGAGAAAGTGGAAGAACCACATGACCAGTCATTTCCCAAAGCAAATGGCATTTTGGGTGAATGCCCTGACCTAGGAGGGAAAAAGAGGCCAAGGTTACCCTAATGTTACAGAAGTAGCTAAGTGAATTCTTCTCAGAAAAATGTCACAGCAGGCTCTAGAAAGCAATTAGAGTAATATTTTGGCACCTCGAACTACCAAATAGAAGATTCCTCTACTGCTCCAGTTACATCTTTGATTTTCATTTCCCTTTGTTGTAAATACTTACAATGTCATTTCAGAATGCTGCAAAAAAATAGACGTGAGAGTAAATAAACTATAATAATAATCCTTTCTCCACATGCCATGGCAGCTGCAGGAGGATGCCAACGCAGCACCGAACTTGCCTTACTGCCTGCTTTTCCTGTCCTCCTCCTCCTCCACCTCCTTCTCCACTTTCCACACATGATCTTTTATAAATTTGCCAGCATCACTGTGCAGTTTGCCAGAGAAACCTGGCCACTTGCTGGGTAAGCCTGCTCTTAGACCAAGGACCAGGGTAGGTCACTGCTGCTGTCCTCATTTGTGAGCCAGGAGGAGGCACTGAGGGTGAGGTCCAGAACCACCTGCTTTCCCATTAGAGAGGATGTGGATCTCTACAGAGACACTGCATATCCCTTCAGTTAAAGCTCTTTGAAGACTCTGTTTACCCTATGAGCTGAACTTTCTTGAGCCTCATAGAATGGGTAAAAATCTTCATCCCCAGCTTGGTGAGGAGCCAATGATTTCACGCTCAAACAAGCTGACAAGCCAGGAACCCTAGCTTTCCTTAGCAGGCAGGAAAAGCATCCCACTCGTAAGTCAGGAGTCTTCTCTGCCAATGTTAGGAAAGTTGATATTTACCTTTTTTTTTTTTTTTTGGACTTATTTCTAAAAAAAATTAACTAGTATGTAAAAAAAAAAAATCACACTTTAAAAATATGCTTCTACAATATTTGCTCTAAGGAACTATCTTTAGCTTGACCTAAATTACTAATTAAACTTTTCTATTGATCCAATTCCCATTACCGTTCCTGCCTTTATGCTTTTATATTTGGAAATCTCCAACATGCATTTTGATGGCTCCACCCGCCACGTTCCTCACTCCCGCCCCCTCATTTTGGTTTTGCTTTACCTTGTTAAGCACTTACAGATCATAAAATATGGGTGAGCTCAGAATATCTCTTACTCCAGTGTTGCATATGGCACCAGTATTTCAGCACCAGCCCTTTAAAATATGGTGCAGAATTTCAAGGAACTCAGCTACACTTTCCATTCAAAATCCCTCCCAAGCACTGTAGCTAAGAGCCTATCTCAGGATTTTCTTGAGAGCTGCTGGGGAGGCAAAATATCTATTTAACGAAAATGGCTCATCATCCACGTTCTGCAGTACCGAGACTAATTCCCCAGCACTGCCAAACCCAGTCTACTAAACTCCCTCATCCAAACTCTCTAAGACTTAGTGGTCAAAGTGCCAAAGGCATCAGTCTTACTCACACTCCGTGACTCCTAAGACTTCATTGAAAGTGAGGATAAATAATAATTGGAAGACATTTTTAGGATTCCAGTTGGGAGGATACATAATGCAGATACTATATAGTATTATTTATTTATTTATTTATTCATTATTTCTTTTTTTTGAGATGGTGTCCTACTGTGTCATCCAGCCTGAAGTGCAATGGCGTGATCTTGGCTCACTGCAACCTCTGCCTCCAGGGTTCAAGCGACTCTCCTGCTTAGGCCTCCTGAGAAGCTGGGATTACAGGTGCCCGCCACCACTCCCAGTTAATTTTTGTATTTTTAGTAGAGACAGGATTTCACCAAGTTGGCCAGGCCGGTCTCAAACTCCTGACCTCAGGCGATCTGCCTGCCTCGGCCTCCCAAAGTGCTGGGATTAAAGGCGTGAGCCACTGCGCCCGGCCTACTATATAGTATTGAAGTTAGTAATTCATATTAATGCAAAATAAAAGGAGATTAGTGAATCACTGCTACATCTGTCTTGTTTGGCCTGACAAGAAAAGTATCATAGAAGAGAAGGTGTGGTATGGGCATTGGGTCAGCAAACAAGCTGAGGTCAAGCTTCCCTAAGTACCTGCCAGCTGTGAAGGGGTAGTGACAGCTTGTCTTTGAGCCAGATTTAGGTTACATTTCAGTCTTAATTTATATCTAATCCATATCTAAACATAGAGAGAAATAAAATGCATTAGATTTCTAAGCCACTGAAGCCTGTTTAAAGGAAGAAGGAGGAAGAAGGAGAAGAGGGCAGTGACTTAGGGGCAAGTCAATAGAAGGATTCATTCTTTTATTTTATGCATTCTTTTATTCAACAAATATGTTTTGACAAGTGGGGGATATAGTGAACAAGGTAACCCGTTTTCCGTCCTTAAAGACCTTCCAGCTGGGTGCGGTGGCTCATATTTGTAATCCCAGCACTTTGGGAGGACAAGGCGGGTGGATCACCTGTGGTCAGGAGTTTGAGACCAGCCTGGCCAATATGGTGAAACCCTGTCTCCACCAAAAAAAAAAAAAAAAAAAAACATTAGCTGGGCATGGTGGTGCACACCTGTAATCCCTGCTATTCGGGAGGCTGAGGCAGGAGAATTGCTTGAACCTAGGAGCCAGAGGTTGCAGTGAACTGAGATAGTGCCACTGCACTCCAGCCTGGCGACAGAGTGAGTCTCTGTCTGAAACAAAAACAAAAACAAAAACAAAAACAAAACAAACAAACCACCTTCCTCCCCTGTGGCAGCTACAGAGGAATAAGCAGTACTAATGTGACAGTGCAGTGTCACTGGGGCCGTGTGCTGTGTTGTGGGTGCAGGCTCAGGAGGGACTCCAGCAGCTTAGATTTTAGCTATTCTGAAGAAAGCACAGTAGGAACCACTGGCGTCTCTGCCATGTTCTGGGAAGTATGATCAAATACATCTTGAAAAAATCTAAAGCAGACTTCAGATTCGTTAGAAAGCATTCCTACCGCTCTCAGCAGTGGCTTGGAAAATCTACCTCTGCATAGCTAAGGCCATAACAACAACAACAACAACAACTAAATACCTCTTTGGGTTGTCCTCACAAGTAGTTTCCAATTCGGGAGAGCCAGTTCTGCAGCAGTATTGGCATCATCGCAGTGCACTCCAGTGACGCAAATGTAAAGACTGGTGATGGTAAACGAACTACCTGAATTTGAATTCTGGCTATACCTCTTCCTAGCTCTATGATCTTTAACAAATTAGTTAACCTCTGACCCTCAGTTTCCCTGGCTATAAAATGGGCATAATGAAGGATTTTGAGAGTTACCTGAGTAAGGTGCTTTGAACAGTGCTGCTCAATAATGTTATCCCTCTGAGAAGACTAGCGAAAGTTTCCCATAAGAAAAGGGCCTTTGTTATTCCAGTTTGGACACTTTAAGCAGGCATAAGAGAACAGTAAAAGGAAATCAAATGTAAAGCGATGCTGTCTATGAAACAGTTGTGAAGAATAAGCACTTCAGAGGAGCTTCATTTAATTTCTCAGCTCTGCTAGAGTAAACATTGTAACTAGGCTAAAAACCTTTCCTTTGTTCCCGTAGTTATTAGAGAAAGGAAGAAGCCAGAGAAATCATATCACTTCACTTCTCTGAACTTCACCCTGGATTATTTAATGTTGACAGGCATTCAGGATGTATAGAGATTAAGGACACAGACTCTAGAGCCTGGTGCTGGGATCTAAACCCTGATCCTGTCACTAACTAGCTATGTGACTTGGGGCAAGCTCCTCAACTTCTGTGTACCTCAATTTCTTCATCTATGAAATCACAATAATAAAAGTACCTATCTCAGGTATTTTTATACGCGATTTTTTTTTTCTTTGAGATGGAATCTCACTCTGTTGTCCTGGCTGGAGTGCCGTGGCGAGATCTCAGCTCACTGCAACTTCTGCTTCCCAGGTTCAAGAGATTCTCCTGCCTCAGCCTCCTGAGTAGCTGGGATTATAGGCAACTGCCATCACATGCAGCTAGTTTTTGTATTTTTAGTAGAGACAGGGTTTCACCATGTTGGCCAGGTTGGTCTCAAACTCCTAACTTTAAGTGATCTGCCTGCCTAAGCCTCCCAAAGTTCTGGCATTACAGGCGTGAGCCAATGCGCCCGGCCTGTGTATGATGATTTAAATGTGTAATGTACTTAAAACTCTTAGAACCATGTCCAGCAATATTAATGCCATTTAAGTGATAGTTATTAGAAAAGCTACTGTTATTAAGGAACAACGCAAGGAATTGTTCAAATGCATATAATCGTAAAATATGGAGTCAAGGCTGGGTACGGTGGGTGGCTCACGCCTGAAATCCCAACACTTTGGGAATTCGAGACCAGCCAGGGCAAGATAGTGAGACCTTGTCTCTGCAACCAACCAACCAACCAAACAAACAAAAATACAACAACAAAAATACAGAGTCAAAATGGAAGGATCTTGTCAAAGTTGGTAGTCACTAGGTGGTTAGTTCCATGAAGATAAAAAGTGGTCATTTTGTTCCTACTCTATTTGTTGAAAAATGAATGAATGAGGCATGAAAGACTTGACTAGTTTGATGTTCATGACTTAATGAAGAGGAAAGCACACGAGATCTGGAAGTGGAAACCCAAAACATGAGTCCTG
Source organism: Theropithecus gelada (assembly GCF_003255815.1). NCBI lineage: Eukaryota > Metazoa > Chordata > Mammalia > Primates > Cercopithecidae > Theropithecus > Theropithecus gelada. Next base: position 159,040,884 of record NC_037671.1, read on the forward strand.
GCTTAACCTCATTCTAATTTGACAGGTGATTTACCACAGGTACTCAGTTTCCTCATCTTTGAAAGAGGGAAGTCAGAGGGAGAATTTCTGAGGTTCATTCCACATCAAAAATTCTGCAGTGTTAGATAGACTTTCGAATTTTACAAAAGGTAATGTAGTCATGGCTATGGAAGTCTTTCTCACATACCTTGTGTATTTCCAAAAAGGATTATCGAGTTGGAGACAATGTCATTTGTTTGTGTTTTCTAAATCATTATGTAAGAATCTGAGCCACGAACAGAACAAATCTTTAAATCCATGAAAATGGATTACTTTTAGCTGGATTGATAACTTTTAAAGCTCTTGGACTGGGAGAATAAAACTGATAAGGACATTTTTCCATTCATCTTAAATGAATTTTTGGAGACTCTTAAGAGTAAAATATAATGTATACACATCTAATGCTAATTTATCATAAACATGTAATGAAAGTAGAACTCTTATCTAGTTTAGTTTAGAAATTCTCTGCTAAATGAAATTAAGCTCATTTAGTTGAGCTTTTAAAATATGAGGGTGAAAAGCATAAATCCAAAGGATTTTGTAGAACTAGCATCCGGACCGTCTTTCTTCAGATTATGTTCCTAGAATCTGGGTTCCCCAGGGCTACCTCTCATTACTGTCAGTATTAAGGACTAGAAAGGAGCTGGAAGAGGCTTGGCCGCCTTGATAGGTTTTTGGTAGTGGCATAAAGATTTCACTTGGTTGGGGAAGTGGGGAGGGGCATAGAAGAGTCTGTTGTGGAAACAAAAGAAAAGAAAGGGAGAGTGGTCTGAAATCAAAAAGTCTGGATTACGAATACAAGCTTTGAGTCAAACAAGGTTTAAATTTTAGTTCTGCTACTTTTTAGTTATGTGACCTTGGGCTAGTGGTTTAATCTCTCTAAGTCACACTTTGCACATTTAATGTTTCTTACTTTACAGTGTTACCGTGAAGATTAAATGAGCTAATCCATGTAAAGCACTCCTACCTAGAACATAGTCAGCTCTAATAGTGACTGCCAGACCAAGGCAGATAACCTATATTCTCTTTTAGCTTCTTATGCTCCCTCTGGAATGTCTCAGAAGCATAGGAAGCACTGTTTAAGCCTCCTGCAATCAAAATTCATTCTTTTTAATGAGCCCTAATAGACCCTATGGATTTTTTTTTTTTCCAAAATCTATTCATAGTTTAATGTGGGCTGTGGACAAAGGTTCACTTTGTAAGACTGTCTAGCTAGGTTAAAAATAAAATATGCAGAAATGTGTGGAACTTCAACAATAGAATATAAGAAAATGAATTATTCTTAACTGAAAACAAAGGCATTATAGTATATGAATGTGTATGTGAAGTAAAAGTCTGGAAAGTATAAACATCAGTATGGTAATAGTTACTACATCTGGGGAAGGGAGAAAGATTGGAGAGGAGGTGGGACATACCTTATTATTGTTTTAATGTTTTATAGATTTATTTACATATTGTTTAGTTAAAAACAAACAAACAAAAAAAGCAAACCAAAAGCAAAGTCATGGTACAAACTGAAATAAACATTTAGAATGCAGAATTTGTGGAATAAACCAAAGTAGGCAAGAATCAAAGAATTTATCCCTGGGGCATTCAATGACTTGATACAAGGTCACCTTCTACTTAGTTAACTGTCCTTGAGGAGTAAAGAGAGTGCAGGGGCAGGAGAGATGTCTGATACCGTCTCCAGCAACTGATAGACCCAGGTTAGAAGGTAGATGAAGCTGCCTGCCAGTTATCTTGGTAGAAACTTCTTTCTGCATGTACTCAGATAAGACATCAGTACTCTGAGTGGGTCTTTGCAAAATTCAAGGTCTGCAGAGTCACCAACTGAAGTCTATTGGTAAATTTACTTTTAAGCAAAACAAAACCAAATGGTAAATTAGTATTTCTATTAGTACATTTTGATAACAAAGAAAATAAAAGACAATTTAAAATGTATGTAACTTAAGTCCACATTGCTTAAGAACATCTGACTGAGGAGTTTTAGAATATCCCTAATACCATGAAATAAATGCCGTAATTAAAAGGCAGTAGAATTTAAGTACTGGATAATGGGCTATGGCATTTTTAAAATTAGCAAAACATTTGTTTATTATTGCAAATTAGGGCTGGGGCTGGTGGCGGACATCTGTAATCCCAACAATTTGGGAGGCTGAGGCAAGAGGATCACTTAAGCCCAAGAGGTCAAGACCACCCTGGGCAATATAGCAAGACCCCATCTCTAAAAAGAAAGAAAGAAAGAAAGAAAATTAATTTTCATAAAGGGCCCTTCCCTTGGAAAGAAATATTTTGGCTACAGGGAAACACGAAGAAGCCTTGTGGAGCTCTGTGAAGTTGCACTGACTTGCTTTCATTCAGCTTGCCGCTCCACTAGTGAGAGATTTCACATGGTACTCCCGCTCCAAGAGCAAGGGCCAGGACAGGTTGGTTTCATTTTGGTTTTAATGCATGTGCTTTGGCCCACAGACTTCGAGAAAGATTTTGCTTTACTGATGAGAACTCAGTCAAAGGTGCTTGGGAACCTTCACTGGCCCTCTAGCTGGGCCTGACACATTGCCTGCATTTCTAGCCTTGCCTTCCCAGCTTGCCCATTTGGTGCAGCGAGGTAGTCCAGCCCACCCTGAAATTCACTGTGTTAGGCGGATGAGTTAACTGAAGAACTGTGTTTCAGGAATGGCACAGAAAGGACCTGAATGAAGGGAAGGACAAATGAATGGAGAGAACCATTTTGGAGGAATTGCCCTAGGGTATTATATAGGATGGGGCAACTGGGGGCTGGAGGATGTTCCTTTTCTTACGTTGCTTAGGAAACACTGTCCTTAAGAGTGTCAGTCATCATTCCTTTAACAATCATTCATTTCTTACCTCCCACTTGTGTATAAATTTGCAGATTTACACAGACCACCAGTGTGGCCATCCCAGTGAACTGAGTTTATTGTGAAACATACATGCAAAAAATCATTTTTTTCTCACCTACAACCAATGCAACATTTTTTTCATACTTTGAGTTGAAGAATAAGGAGTTTAAGAAATAAATGCATACAGCAACATAACCCTGAATTATCGCTCAAATACAGACCTCCCACTGCTCTCTCCTTAAAAAAATAAAAAATTTAAAAAAAGGCAGTTATTCCAAGCAAAAGCAAAAATTGAGGCAACTTAAAATAGACAATTTTAAATGCTGGATTCCATCATTTCATAAAAGGTCATTCTAGTCCTTTGCTATTTATACCATAGATAGAGACATAGCAAATTATTGGCTGAATGGATTTGGGAAAGCAGAAGCTGCTGCTTCTGACGAATGAAGATGATAATGCATCACTTGAGACTCAGTGGATGAAAGGTGTGGAAAAGTTGAACCCTTCAAAGATAAGACAGAGGAAGCTGCTAAATTAGCCCCTGACTAAATTACTAGCCATAACTGTACTCAGGCCAATTCTCTTTGCAACTGCCTTGTAATCTTTGTTGTGGCTTGAGAGAGAAAAATCCCCATTCCCAGCTCAAACCCTTTTTAAGGCATCTCAGCCCAACCCCCTCCTCCCAATAGCAACTCTTCATAGCCCCCTGCCCCTCCTCCAACAAATTCGAATCAAGGCAGGTATAGTTCTCAGCTTTACCACTGCTGTCAGAAGCACGGCTTACATTAAGGGTTTAGCAACAAAACCTTAGACTTACTTCAGGCAAACATTCAAAAGCATTTAAGGGAAGCACAGAAAACAAAAGAAATAAGCAAAACCTGTCCTTACCCGCTTCTTAAAAAATTGGAAGGCTGAGCATTTCTTGACTGGGAATCCATTCATGTCTTTGTTTACCATTTTCCACCGTGGGGAATTCACAGTTATAGATCCAGGGTGGCACCCGCCTGGTTAGTGCATATCTGTTTCCCCGGTTTACCTCCTGGAGACAGTTAATGAAGACTGAGCGGGATGGAGAATCTAGCAGGGCTCAGTTCTTCACTCGCTCATTCTGCAGCACCAGCTACTGCAGCAACCTCTCCCCACTTTCAGTTGCCACCGGCAGCGGCTTTCCTCCTTCCATCATTGCTCCGAAACATATGCATCACCGCTGCAGCACCCTGGGGGCCGGACGGTGGGATACGGCCAATCTCCGGGGAGATGCTGTGGCTCCTACCGAGCGGGAGAAAGATACCCCTCCCCGCCCCCAGCTACCTGGCTGCTCCTCGGCGGCCGGCGCGGGGAGCGAGTCGCTCTTCTCCAGGTGATGCGCTCCTGGAGGCTGCTTGAGAAAGGAGAGTTGTTTTTGATTGTGCAAGTTCCAGTGGGAGCTGTAGTTAAGCAGCTGAGAGAAGGAGTAAGAAAGAGCAGAAATCAGAGGGAGGGAGGGAGAGCCGTGCCAGAAAGGCAGAGGGAGAGAGAAAGCGAGGCTGGAAGAAGCAACGATTCATGAATATCTGAGCAGCGGATGGAGAGAAGGCACAGCCAGCTCAGGATGCGCTGAAGAGCAGTTGACTCCCCTTGGGAGGGCTACTTTAAATAGCTTCTTTTCTTTCTTCTTTTCTGTTAGGAACATTTAAATCCGAGTTTCATATACATTGCACACCGGTTTTATTTTATGCTCATTGACATTCTTTTGAATCCTGTTTCTGAATAAAACCTCTCAACGGAAATGTAATCACATTGAATCTCGACCTGTCCAAACGTGGAAGAAAATGAAATAAAGTACAAGCGTAGGTATGACAATGGAAGATCTCTGACTATGTAGAAGCTCTTCTAGCCTCCCCTTCCCTACTTGTCATTAGATAGTGGGCAATGGTGAAGGTAATTGCGTCTTTTTCACTAAAAAGCTTGTTAAAAAAAGAACACAATGAACATATACAAAGTATTTTATTACACACACACACACACACACACACACACACACACACGAGTTATTACCAAAAAGTATTACTGAATCCATTTAATGATGAGGAGGGTTTGATAAATAAAAGAGTAAATCATTCTTCCTATTAGGTGAAAAATTTCCCAAAAAATCCTAACTCCTGTTATCCTTTGCACATTGAGCTCCTTTTAAAAAAGCCATTTAATTGTATGTGGCTTATTTTTCCATTTTTACTCTTTAATATTGATATTTTATGTGAATGATTTTAAAAATTAGTTTATAGCTAAAGCAAGAAAACAAAGAAAATAAACTTGGCATCTGACCTGGCAGAAAACTACCAACATTGGTGTGTGGCTTTCTGCCATCACCTGACCTTACTGTGCCTTTGGACACTGCCTCATCCATAAAATGGAGGCAGCTACTCATTCATTCATTCACTCATTCATTATTTGCTATTTCATTCCATTAATAAATCTAACTGTGACAAGTGTCCTCAGGATGTGGAGCCTTTTCATAGTTATCACAAGGGAATATAATTGATAAATAAGTGAAAGGCACAATGCTAATTTGAAACTGATTATTACCTCATTATATATAACACACCTAACATCGTTAAAATATTTACATGGCAGTCTCTGGTAAGAAGAGAAACATCAGGTTAAATTGGGAAATAAATGCATGGGTTTCATTGAATTAGACTATAAATCTCTACAGTGGGCCAGAGTTTTCGAGAATAAACATGAAATCCTGTTTGCTAAATGCCTTGAGGTTTCCAAAAAGAAAATGCAATACAACTAAATGATGGCATGATAACCAAGGGAAAACAAACTACTCATTTTGGAGAGATATGTTACATTGTCCAAGATGCAAGTATATGTTATGTAATCTACAACATTGATAAGTTTCTGTGGTTCTTCTAAAGAGTTCATTTAAAATTATGGTAGTTCAAAGGGAATTATTTTGAGATGATGAAAATGTTCTCTATCATGATGATGGTGGTGGTTACATAACTATGCATTTGTCAAAACTCATCAAACTTTATATAGGAAAAAGGAAACTTTTGCTGCATGTAAATTATACCTCAATGGACCTCATTTTAAAAAATGATGGTCATTCAAGTTCTTTTTTGTTCCTCCCATTGCCGCTCCCCCAAAAGTGTTTTGACAGACATTTACTGAATTTGAGTGATATATAGGAGGGGATCGTTAAGCACCCTGCTAGGAAGGAGGTGCTAGGGGCTTTGCTTAATCCCACATTGGCCTGGCATGCATACTGGTTGATATCATTTGGCTGTGTCCCCACCAAAATCTCATCTTGAATTGTAGTTCCCATACTGAGTGATTTCTCATGAGATCTGATGGTTTTAAAGGGGCTTTTCTCCCTTTTGCTCAGCACTTCCCCTTCCTGCCACCATGTGAAGAAGAACATGTTTGCTTCCCCTTCTGCTCTGACTGTAAGTTTCCTGAGGCCTCCCCAGCCATGCTGAATTGTGAGTCAATTAAACCTCTTTCCTGTATAAATTACCCATCTCAGTTATGTCTTTATTAGCAGTGTGAGAACGGACTAATACCCTGGTTTCATGTAGGATGTGTGTTCATTTGGGGTGCAGGGGGATGGTTAATAGAGATTATGAGGGAGGAGGTGAAGACAAGCTAATTGCTATCTCTTCCCCTCACTCCATGCCACCTCTTGAAGATGCTGCCACTGTCATTTGGTCTATATTAGATCCTATGGAAGGTCCAGTGTGTATAAGCATCACTGGTTTTTGTCACCAAGGAACTCATAGCCTAGTAGAGAAATATACAGTGTGGTAAGAATAATATATACAGTAGTCCTCCCTTATCTGAGGTTTTACTTTCCACAGTTTCAGTTACCTAAGGTCAACCATGGTCTGAAAATCAGTGAGTATAATACAATATGATATTTTTAGAGACAGATAGAGAGAGACCACAGTCAAATCATTTTTATTATCATATATTTTAAAAATTATTCTATTATTGTTGTTAATCTCTTACTGTGCTTGATTTATAAATTAAACTTTATTATAGGTATGTATGTACAGGAAAAAACATAGTATATATGGAGTTTGGTACTATCTGAAGTTTCAGGCATCCATGGGGGGTCTTGGAATGTATCCCCCATGGATAAGAGGGTACTATTCTGTGTGTGTGTGTGTGTGTGTGTGTGTGTGTGTGTGTGTGTGTTTATGCATCAACCCTGCCTTAATTTGGAGGGTGGAATGGTCAGGCTGGATGGGTAAGAGAGGTCCAGGAAATTTACCTAAAGGGATGATGTTAGTGCATGGCCTTAAAGAATGAGTAGGTCAGCCAGATGAAGGAAGAGAAATATAGGGCAGGGATTCTGACTATATCTGACAGCCAATTATTTTGGACTAACTTTTGGTTGGTGCAATAACAGAGAAATGCATTAACTGCACTGTGTTGGTTACTCAGGGAGAGAAGGCATCTTTCATCTCACTCCAACCTCTATTTTCATAAATAAAGCTGCCCTCAGGTAAGCCCAGAGTGACTACTATTTACTAAATGTTACTTTGACAGGTCCATTGTTAATACTTATAAAGGAGCACAGGCTCCTGCTTATAATATAAAAGAAAATAACTCTGGACTCTTGCAACATCCTGTTTATAAATCAAACTTAATTAAATTAATTAACTTACTTCTTGTTCCCATAAAACATGCTTACTTATTTTTGTAGCACCAGCATACAGTGGAGTGCCTGGGCCATGCTAGCACTCAACAAATGGTTTTCAAATGAATTAAATAAAAAACTAAGTAGAGCTGACATCAGTGACCCTGGCACCAGACCGTTTGCAGGAATCATTAAATATCTTTAAGATTCTTCAGTCATTAAGCTCTCTCCCATGATAGCCAATATGCTGAGCTCCAGTAAGAGCAAACAACTTCAGTCCCCACCATTTCCTCTTTAAGCCTCAAAGATATTGTAGCCCTGGGATGACACTTCTTTTTAATGGAAAATCCCAATGTTAAAAAGAATCCCTTGGGCCAGGCACAGTGGCTCATGCCTATAATGCTAACACTTTGGGAGGCCAAGGCAGGAGGATCACTTGAGCCCAGGAGTTTGAGACCAGCCTGGCAACATAGCAAGGCCCCATCTCTACAAAATGAAAAAAAAATTAGATGGTGTGGTGATGCATGCATGTGGTCCAACTGTTCAGGAGGCTGAGGTGGAAGGATTACTTGACCCTGGGAAGTTGAGGCTGCAGTGAGCCATGGTTGCGCCACTGCACTTTAGCCTGGGCACCAGAACAAGACTGTCTCAAGATAAATAAATAAATAAATAATAAATAAATAAATAAATAAATAAGCAAATAAATAAAAAGAATCCCTTGAACCTCTATTTGATTTTTTTGTGTGATAGACCTACTTTTCCTCCCAACAATATTGTTTAGGCTGTCACACAAAGAATGAAATAAAGTAACTAGGTAGAACTAACTACCAATACGTACCTGGGGTGGAAAACACTGCTCTATTGATTTGGGACATTTTCTACCTCACTTTCATTCCCTAATTGTGCAACCTTCAGCAAGTTCCCTCAACGCACTAAGCCTCAGTTTCTTCATCTGTAAAATAATAATAATAGAATGCTTTTTCACCTACCTCCTAAAGGAATTGTCAGTACCCAATTATATTTGAAAGGGCTTTGCAAAATAATGAATAACTCTACATTTTTTTTTTGTTTCACTAAAGCAATAGACATATGCCACTGTAATACTTTTTAGAAAGTCTATCTTCCCATAGATTAAAGTGTTTTTGTGTGATATATTTAGTTGTTGAATGGAATTTAATTTTTTTCTATAGAACCCCAGAATACACAAAAGATAACAAACAATAAAGTATCTGTTTAGTGACAAATGTCTCTAAGGAGAAAGGGATAAAAATACATCACCTCATGAGAAATGTTTTACATTCCTTTTTGGCCTGAGTGACTTGATCATATGCTTAAAACTCCAGTCACAGTGGTAGCGATGTATTTAATGAAGAATTAGGAAACCCTGCTGGAATTATGGGTTTGTTTTTGTACATGCAAAAGGCCCTTTTTTATTTTATATTATTTTATTTTATTTATTTTATTTTATTTTATTTTATTTTTTTGAGAAAGGGTCTCTCTCTGTCACCCAGCCTGGAGTGCAGTGGTGTGATCATGACTCACTGCAGCCTCAATCTCCTGGGCTCCAGCAATCCTTCCACCCCTGCCTCCTGAGTAGCTGGGACTACAGGTGCGCGTCACCATGCCCAGCTAATTTTTGTAGCTTTTGTAGAGATGGAGTTTCACCATGTTGCCCAGGCTAGTCTCAAACTCCTGAGCTCAAGTGATCTGCCTGCCTTGGTCTCCTGAAGTTCTGGGATTATGGGTGTGAGCCACCAAGCCTGGCCAAAAGTCCCTTTTTAAAAAAAATTGAAATTTTTTTGGTTTTACCAAATTAGATCTCTTTTCACTTAATTTATGCATATATCAGAGGAAATGTTACATTGTGAAAACCCTAAGACAGTTCATTATACAGTTTTCTTTGACAGAAATAATTATATAAAAACAAAAATGATCAAAAGGCCAGACATGGTGGTTCATACCTATAATCCCAGCATTTTGGGAGGCTGAGGTGGGAAGATTGCTTGAGATCAGGAGTTCAAGACTAGCCTGGGAAACATAGCAAGACCCTATCTCTACAAAAATGTTAAAAAATTAGCAAGACGTAATGATGTGTACCTGTCTTCCCAGCTACATAGGCAGCTGAAGCAGGAGGCTCGATTGAGCCCCAGGAGTTCAAGGATGCAGTGAGCTATGATCGTATCACTGAACTGAACTTTACCCTGGGGATAGAGCAAGACTCCATCTGTTAAAAAAACAAAAAACAAAAAACAAAACCCAGAATTGATTCATGGAATTTTGCAAAAAGATGCAAGCAACAAAGGATTATGCTCCTTTTTGTCTATAAGAGACTAAATAAGACTTAAAGCGTTCCATACTTGTGGTTTGTTTCCATTTTCACTATGTTAGCAAAAACAGTGCAATTTATAGATATACAGTTTTCTTACAGAGTCAGCATTTAACAACTATTTTATTATTTTAATTGGCAAAAAGGTCAAGCAATATTTCCAGTGTTAATTGATTTGGCACTTTATTGAATATGAAGTATGTTCTAGTCATTACACTTACAAGGAAAAGAACAAACCAGTGAAACAAACTGCATTTGTCTTGGCAAATTTCATCTAATGATACTATTTAATCCATATGTAAGGCATTCCATTTTTTCCAGAAATATGGTTTTAGCCAGATCATCTAAAACTGGATTTTATTTATCTCTCTTACCTGAATCATTTTTGATGTAATTAGAAAATTTAGTTCTTCAGTTCAAGAGAAACTGTAGCAGCTGATTAAAAATGCATGCCACCTCCCTATATCTCTGTTACTCACTTTTTACCTGGGCCCGCTCACCCACGCAGGCACCCACACACACACTCTCTCTCTCTTTCTTCCCTCCTTGGCTCTATATGATAAAATGGTGTCAAAGATGTTTATGACATAACCTGTTCTGACACAAAGCTATACAGAAATCCTCTCTTTCTTATGGCAATGTGACAACATGTAGCCCAAGGGGACAAATCAATTGGTTAGTAATTGCTCATTTGAATATTAGTGATAATTCATTCAACATCAACAACGAATTTTACAGCTTTCCCAGATTTCCCATCTGCACAGGTATTTCTATTCCCTTGCTTAAATCATACAAAGGATTTAGAACCTGCAAGGATTGTTTATTTTAAAGAAAATCTATTCCTTTGAACTCCCTTTTGATCTGACCTTCCTTATTATAGTGATTTCTTGTCTCATCAGTCAGGGAATTTTCAGTGTTGCAGCAAGACTTTGTCATTGTGTAAATCAGCAAGACTTTGTCATTGTGTAAATCTCACTGATAGAGACCTAGAAAACATACAGACATGCATTCTTATGCAGAAACACACACATATAGGTACACATGAAGTTTGAATAGAGTAGGTCAGCAGAGCATTCTGCTAAGGTCATTTTCATCTATGAATTGGACTGCCTTGTCAGTGACCTTGAGAAATGAAGTAGAAAGTACCGATGGAGTGGATTTTATAGCCTTTTTGTAAGACGCATTTTTGGGGGTGTTATTAGTTACTCCTCTCTTTTTTCTTTCAACATTCAACCTTTGAGATTAGGTTCAAATGATCTCTTAACTGATAGGGCAGAAGGTTGTATTTTTAACTTGACTTGTCCAAAAGGTGTTCATCAGTTACTTCTCTATGTATAGCACAAATGAACCATGACGTGGGCGGGTTGCTCCTGTCAACCGTCTCACCAGGCTGTGTACATGATGGAATAGGCTATTGTGACTGGTATTGATTGGAAGAAGCTAGGGAGAAATTAGCAGCTGGAGTCCTGTTTTCTCCATTCTACAGGCATGATCTTTGGCTATCTCTCCATGTGCACCATGAAACAAAAAACTGAGTCAATTTCTCTGCTAATTCTAATCAGCTGAGGCTTGCAGAGAAGGGAGCGTGAGCTGGTAAGATATGTCCAGTAGCAGCAGCCACCCCAGCAAAGAGACAAAGAACCCACCCAGGAGCTTCACATCCTGTTATTCTAGAAAATGCTGTGCCTTAAGGTGAATTGGTTCCTGAATATGATTGGCTTCAATTTGAAACTCTCTCAAAGTCTACCTGAGGTTTTCCTGTTTTGTAAAATAAGCTTATTTAAATTGAGCACAATTTCATCTCATCTGGCCCACTTTGTTTTCAAGGGAATTTAGATACCCTAAATATGTATCAACTCAAAATTATTAGAGGGGTAATAAAGAACATTAGAACTAATGGGGTCTCTCCCCTCAAGTCAATATTGTTTAGTATAAATGTATTTGAATCCTACCTCTCCTGCTTACTAGCTGTGTGATCTTGAGCAAGCTAAAATAAACAAAATCACAAAATGCTTCCTAATAATTAGTTTGTTGTGAGAATTAAAGGGAATTTCAAAGGGATTTAATATACACACATATGTGAACTTATATGTCTATTCATATATTTATATGTGACAGTTTTAAAACATGGCTGTAAATTCTTTAATTCTGCTCCCATTGACAGGAGAAGTTTGTGTCTTCTCCCCTTGAATCTGTGTGGGCTTATCCACTTCAATTAATCCAGTACAGTGGAAGCGATGCTGTGTGACTTCTGAGGCCAGGTTATAAAAGGCCATGCTGTTTGTGCCTTATTCACTAAAACGTTCTCACTTGGAGTCCTGAGCTACTATGTAAGAAGTCTGGCCATCCAGAGACCACCATGATGTGAGGAAGCCCAAGTCACATGAAGAGGTCAGGAGCAGACATTTTGTTGATGGGTTGGTGGTCTCTGCTGAATCCAACTTTTGAGTCATGCCAGCTCAGGCACCAGATATATGAGTAGAAAACCTTCTAATGATTCTAGCCCTGAAATATTTGAGTCATCCCAACTGTTTGAGATTTTTCACCTGGAGTTCCAGACTTTGTGAAGTAGAAACAGATTCTGTAAGCCTAATAACATGGTATTGTTTTATGTTACCAAGTTTGAGGCTGGACGTGGTGGCTCATGCCTGTAATCCCAGCACTTTGGGAGGCTGAGGCGTGTGGATCACCTGAGGTCAGGAGTTCAAGACCAGACTGGACAACATGGTGAAACCCTATCTCGACTAAAAATACAAAAATTAGCAGGGTGTGGTGGCAGGCACCTGTAATTCCAGCTACTTGGGAGACTGAGGCAGGAGAACTGCTTGAACCTGTGAGATGGAGGTTGCAGTGAGCCAAGATTGGGCCACTAGACTCCAGCCTGGGTGACAGGGAGAGATTCCATTTCAAAAAGAAAAAAAAAAAGGTTAAGATAGTTCCTTACACAGATTATATCTACCCTATCTGTCTGTCTGTCTGTCTGTATGTCTGTCTGTCTACCTATCCATTCATCTATATCTCTCCCATGCCCCATTCCTCATTTCTGAGAACATGGTTCATGCTCAACGCATGAGAGGATGCCAAAAGACATATTGGGTTAGTAAATGGCTAATAGTTTAGATTGAAAGCGTTCAAACTGAAATAAACAATTGGTGAAGAAGCTGAGAGGTGCTGCTGTCTCGTAGGCAATATAGCCTTTGAGTTTTATATCGTATTATTGTCTTAGTAAGCTTGTGCTACCATAACAAAATACTATGACCTGGATGGTTTAAAGAGCAGACATTTATTTTCTTACAGTTTTTGGAGGCTGAAGTCCAATTTCAAGGTGTCAGCATGGTTGGCTTCTGGTAAGGGCTTTCTTCCTGGCATGTATATGGCTGTCTTCTCACTGTGTCCTCACATGGCAGGGAGAGAGAGTGTTTCTTCTTATAAGGGCACTAATCCTATCTTGAAGACCCCACCTTCAGGACCTCATCTAAGCCTAATTCTCTCTAAAAGTTGTCATTTCTAAGTACCATCACATTTAGGGGTTGGGGCTTCAACACATGAATTTTGGGGGGACATAATTCAGTCCACAGCAGTCATTTTATCACATGGAACTATTTCTGGTACTAAGGCACTCTTAATTTCCATATCAAAAGTGAATGTTGTTATATTGCTTTTTCAGTAAGTAATAATTGGGAAAAGTTTTCAAAATCTCTGTCAACCCATGCGATATAAGGTTGATATAACTACTATACAAAAAACTCCTATAAATGTATAAGAAAAAGATAGCTAGCTTAATAGAAAATATGCTGAGGATATAAAAAGCAAATCAGTAAAGGCATAATGCAGAATAACAAAAATGTATGCAAATAAATATATGCAGAGATACTAAAATTTCTGGTGGTTAGGAAAATGCAATTTAAAATGGTGAGATACCATTTTTCACTTATTGGACTGGAAAATATTAAATAGTTATGCATTCAAAACAGGCAAAACTCTGCAGTATTTCTGCATATAGTTGGAGGTAGTAGAAATATTTTTGAAAATAATCAAGCAATATTTTATAAAATTACAATGTGCCTATCCACTGACCTGGTAATTTTACTTTCAAGAATAAATTGAAAATATAAACATCAGTATGCATGACTGTATGTATAGGAATACTTACTCTAGGATTGGTTGGAACAGCAATAATTTGGGAAAATAGGGTCATGGTTTAACACATTGTATAACTATACTAAAGAATATCTTGCAGCTATTAAAAAGTATAAATTTAAACATTCTCATAATATGTTGTCAACTTAAAAACATATCCTAATGTTTTCTAAAGAAAAAACATTTTATGGCTGGGCACAGTGGCTCACGCCTATAATCCTAGCACTTTGAGAGGCTGCGGTGGGTGGATTACTTGAGCCCAGGGGTTTCAGAGTAGCCTGGGCAACATGGTGAAACCCCATCTTTACACAAGAATGCAAAAATTAGCTAGTCATGGTAGAGTGCGCCTGTGGTCCCAGCTACTCAGGAGGCTGAGGTGGGAGGCTCATTTGAGTTCGGGAGACCAAGGTTGCAGTGAGCTGTAATTGCACTACTGCATTCCAGCCTGGGTAACAGAGCCAGACCCTGTCTCAAAAACAAAAACAAAACAAACAAACAAAAAACACCCCAAGAAAACCCCACATTTTATTTTGTATGAGTATAGAGAAAGAAATGGAAGGTTATATATCAAAAAATATAAAACTGGTTACTTCAGGAGGAGGTAGACAGGGAAGTCTATTTCTTTCCTTCCTTCCCTTCCTTCCCTTCCCTTCCCCTTCCTTCTTTCCTTCCTTCCTTCCTTCCTTCCTCTCTCTCTCTTTCTTTCTTTCTTTCTTTCTTTCTTTCTTTCTTTCTTTCTTTCTTTCTTTCTTTCTTTCTTTCTTTCTTTCTTTCTTTCTCTCTCTGTCTCTCTCCCTCCCTCCCTCTCTCCCTCCCTCTCTCTCTCTCTCTTTCTTTCTTTCTTTTTCTTTCTTCTCTCTGTTTCTCTGTCTTCCTTTCTTCCTTTTTTTAGACAGTGCCTCACTTTGTTTCCCAGGCTGGAGTGCAGTGGTGCAATTACGGCTCACTCCAGCCTCAACCTCCTGGGCTCAAAAGATCCTCCCACCTCAGCCTCCTGAGTAGCTGGGACTACAGACACTGTGTTGTGTTAATTAAAAACAAAACAAAACAAAAAATTATAAAGACAGAGTCTCCCTATGTTGCCCAGACTGGTCTCAAAGTCTTGGGTGCAAGTGATCCTCCCACCTCAGGCTCCCAAAGTACTGGGGTTACAGAAGTGAACCGCCACACTCAGCCTCATTTTTTTTCCCCGAGTTTCTATAATGCATTTATCACAACAAGCATGTCTTACAGCAAAGTTGAAAAACATTTAACATCCTATAGTCTAGCTAGGCACCCAAACCGTCTCATTTTCATCAGGTATTTTACTTCCTCCTTTGAAAGCTTCTATTTATTCATCCTTGATTGTGTATTTCATAAATTTTAGGCACCATGCCTTGTGCTAGGAAAACTACAAAGAGCAGTATTTGACCACAGCCAGTATCTAGAATTGTAGAATGTAGCAGAGCTGGAAGGAACTTGAAGATATTCTCATCCAAACCCTTCATTCTATAGATGATGGAATTGAGGCCCACAGAGAGAGACTGACTTGCTCAAGGTTACATCACAGTGAATGACATTTCCATTCTGAATTTAGCCAATCATAGATACACATGAAATCTACACAAAATAAAATAGAAAATGTGGTAAAATGTACCATGAATCCATAGAACAACCAGTGTTTGTTGGGAATTCAATTATTCCTTAGGCACTGAGTTCAGGACTAAGTGTCTATCACACTTCTTTACGTTCTGACTAATTTTTCAGTGCTTGTTTTTATAGTAGTCTATATACAAAATCTGGATTGTAGATTTTGTTTGTAGATTTAGTTTTGCATTGTAGAATTAGTTTTGCATGGTAGAAAAAGAGATTGTAGCTACTCTTCTTCGTGACTGTTCTTTTTCTTTTTCTTTTCCATTACTGAGTGCAGTATCAGTCAAGTAGCCTCTCCCTATAAAGTGACCTTCTTAATCAAGAGATAAACTTATTTAAACAGGATCTGCTAATGATTAGAAAAATTTGAATTTGCACCATAAGATTTTCATGAAACTTTCCATCAGTTCCTAAAGAGATCTACAAAAAAATTGAACAAAAAATTTAAACTTTTCCATATGGAACCAGCAAAATAATTCCATATTCAGCATATTCTGGCTAGGTGTGGTGGCTCACGCCTGTAATCCCAGCACTTTGGGAGGCAGAGGTCAGGAGTTCAAGACCATACTGGCCACATGGTGAAACCCTGTCTCTATTAAAAATACAAAAATTAGCTGGGCGTGGTGGTGTGCACCTGTAATCCCAGCTACTCAGGAGGCCGAGGCAGGAGAATCACTTGAACTGGGGAGACGGAGGTTGCAGTGAGCCAAGATCGCACCACTGCACTCCAGTCTGGAAGACAAAGCGAGACTCCGTCTCAAAAAAATATAGATATACAATAGCACATTCTGAATAGAAGTTGGTTACTTTGGAAAGTTGTGGGAAACACAGAATTGTTTGAATTGTGAAAAGTCAGATATTGTAAACAGTTAAGCCCATTGAAGTGACTGTGTTTCCTATTTGATTTCACTTCTGTTTTCACACTGTCTTGTCACTGAAGTGCAGACTTCACAATTGAACAGAAGCTATTGAATGGGGTGGGTGAAGACCAAACGTTCTTATAAAATTCTTTTATTTATTTATCTGTATTTAAACATACTTATTGCTTATCTAGCCTATCACTTTATAATACTTTTTAAATATTTAGTATATGATTTTGCTAGAGAGTCCTGCTTAGTATTCCTTGTCAGCTTTAGTGGAAGAGAGTGCCAATATTTCAGCCTTTCTGAAAGGGTTTAAAGTGTATTTATGCTGGAATACTCTTATTTTTACCCAGTGTGTACCACTTTTATAATGAAATGGACTCTTGAAAGGCTTTTAAAGGGCAATATAAATTAATTTTTTTGAGCTAGGCATGGTGACTCATGCCTGTAATCTCAGCATTTTGGGAGGCCGAGCCAGGTGGATCACGAGGTCAGAAGTTCAAGACCAGCATGGCCAACCTGGAGAAACCCTGTCTCTACTAAAAATACAAAAAATTACCCAGGCGTGGTTGTGCATGCCTGTAGTCCCAGCTACTCGGGAGGCTGAAGCAGGAGAATCACTTGAACCCCGGAGGCAGAGGTTGCAGTAAGCTGAGATGATGCCACTGCATTTCAGCCTGGGCAACAGAGCAAGCCCCTGTCTCAAAAAGTAAATAAATAAATTAATTAAGTAAATAAATGTATGTTTTCTTGCATTCGAGATAGTGCATAAACAAGAAGTCTTCAGGAAAAAGGAAGGATCTGAACTAAAACTTTCTTCTGTTTTTAATGGTATATACGCTAAGATGTATTTACTTAGTCTACTAGATGTATACCATCAATGTGTGGGTGAGGAAGGAGAAATAGTCTAAATTAAGGACATGAGGGTTTCACCTCTTTATCTCAAGGATTCAATATGCATATTTAAATAAACATGATAATAATAGTGAAATATCCTTTCCTCACGGCAGAGACAAAGTTTTTTTAATACAAAGAATAATTTCATTATTATTGGACTAGAGGCAATGTGGCCTAGTGGCGAAAAGTGATGATGTCTGGGGTCTGAATCTCTCTTCGCCAGAAGACAGCTATACTATGTGAATTGGGATGTTTTTTGAGCCTTCCAAGCCTGTTTTCTATCTATAAAGAGGAGATAATAGTTGTACCTATGTCTCTGAGTTGTTAGAATATTAAGATATAAGATATAGGCGCGACCGAGATGAATCTGGCCGTGGACGAGATGTTCCCTGAGGGTGCCAGGCCTTACGTGGACCTGGAGGAGGCAGAAGGCAGCACGAGGCTCTTGATGGACTTGGCAGCCAATGAAAAGGCCTTTCATGCAGACGTTTTAAATGATTTTGAAGATCTTTTTGATGATGATGACATCCAGTGAGATGACCTCTGGCTATAGGTGGGGCCAGGCCCTTGGTACAGAGTTGCGGTGTGAGCCTGCGCAGGACAGTTTCAGGTGGTTTTGAAGAACACGTGGAAATCCCTTGAATTTAGGACCTGGTTAACCAAGAAAGATAAGAATGTTCTTCACCACCTAGATGAGGCTGTTCATCTCCGAACATGACCAGGTTTTGTCCTCACTCCAACTAAAAGAAAGCAATGTCACGTGCAAAAAAACCCAAAAAGATATAAGAGATATAAGTTGCCTAGCAGGGAGCAGGGCACACTGGAGAAGATCAGTAAGGGTTGGCTATTGCTATTATTATTGTTCTTATTCTTACTTGAAAACATGCATAGAGGAAGTTCTCATTGAAACCAGTGACTTCAAAAGAGCACGCAGAGCTTGGCAGCCAGTAAGGGTTTTGAGCATCTGTTGGGTGCCAGACAGTACTTTCATAGGGCAGTTGACCTAGTTTCCAGAGGAGTCTGAGGGTATTAACCTGGAGCAGTCATCTGCAAGTAAGAATTTGCTTTAAGTCTTATGTTTTATCTTTTGAAAAATTCTTGGAAATTTTGCAGTAGACTCCATAATGTATGCTTATAAGCATTGACATAGAATAATGTTCCCCCTTCACAGTGCATCCCAAGTCCTTAAGTATAACTTCTGCTCCTGGGGAGCCGAAACCTACTTATTCTGTGGCTTTTGGCACTCTTTCATTTATGCCAGATGGAGGAACACAGGTTGAAGATGAGAAAGAAGTCACATGTACAGGGCTGCAGGCAGGAGTTTAAGTTGGGTCTGGGGGTGACTCCATAAAAAAGATATTGAATGAAATATTCCAATATTACCTACAACAGTAAGCACTATATTGCTAATTACTTTTAAGTGCCAGGCGCTCACTTGGGTTAGGCACTCTATAAGCATTTTTTCATTACATTTTTACAACATCTTTGAGAACAAGCTGTTATTATCTGCATTTGTGGAGAATTTGCTTTGGAAAGATGGAAGTCCAGAGGCAGTGAGACCATTCAATATCCTGTTAATTGGTCCAGTTTTGATATGATGACCATTTGGTCCAAGAGGGTAGCAATACAAAAGTGAAAAAGCACACAGTTTACTTTGTCATTCAATAAACACTGGATGTGTGCTACATACCACATGCTGGTGAACAAGGTATTCTCCTTGCTTAAGAGTTAGACTGCAAGACTGGCTGGCAATTTCAGGGCTATGTGATGAGTGTTGTGGTGGCAGTAAGCACAGAGTGTCTGGGAGCCCTGAGGAGGAAAAATCAGTTCAGCTTTGGGTATCCAGAGTGCTTTCCATACACATGGAGAGATACTTTGAAGAATTAAATTAAATTATTATTATTATTTTTTTTTCGTAGAGCCAGAGTCTTACTATGTTGCCCAGACTGGTCTCAAACTCCAGTGTTCAAGCAGTCCTCCAACCTCGGCCTCTGAAAATACTGGGATTACAGGCATGTGTTTACCATGCCTGGCCAATAACTGAATTTTTATCCCTGAATGCATATGTAACATGGAAGCATACTGTTGTGGCTAAAAGTCAAGACTCTGGAGTCAGACTACACAGAATCAATTCTTGGCCCTGCTACTTACTAGCAATGTGATCTTGGTTAAGTTACTTAACTTTTGCTCCTGAGTTTCCTCATCTGAAAATGGAGATTTAAAAAGTACTTGCTTTATAGGGTTGTTCTGGAGACTGAAATGAGTTAATATATGAATTTTGAAACAATGCCAAGCCCATAATAAATTATATGCAATTATTTGCTTCTTGCTATGGGAAATTGAAAGAGAGGGCAGTTGTGAGTGCAAATATACTAGACATTGTAGGAACCGATGCTACAATCACAGTGATAAATTAATTGACACTTTTGAGGTTTTGCTCACTGTTATGGAACTCCCACTCTCGCCGCCAATGTCTAGGCTGGGTCAGCAACTTAAAGCTTGTCCAGCCTGACCAACGTGGTGAAACCCCATCTCTGCTAAAAATACAAAAATTAGCTGGGTGTGGTGTCAGGTGCCTGTAATCCCAGCTGCTCAGGAGGCTGAGGCAGTGGAATCACTTGAACCCGGGAGGCAGAGCTTGCAGTGAGCCGAGATCGTACCACTGCACTCCAGTCTGGGTGACAGAGCGAGACTCTGTCTCAAAAACAAAACAAAACAAAATAAAACAAAACAAAACAAAAAACTTTTTAAGGGCTGGATGAGTAAAGGAAATGAGTGAGACAGTTAGGCGCTGTAAGAAACCGAGGTAAATGGGGACCTTTGAAAAGGGCAGCTGCAAATCAGCTCCAACCAAGTATTGCCTAATGGAATATTGGTCCAGAGATGCCAGATTCTCTATTTCAAGAGAAGTTGCAAAACCATATATTTACGTAAAATGTCCCAATTTTTAAAACTTTCAAAGCTATAAAAAAGTCATCTGGGGGCTAGATGGAGCCTTTTGAATCCTCTTCTAGGCTCTCCATTGCCTCCGGGGATATCTAACAGCTTTTTCTTTTAAGTTCCCCACCAAAAAGACAGCAGAAAGAAAGAAATTGTTAGGCTCTTGGGAGCCAATTTCAAACAGGCTGTGGTTTTCTCAAGTCTAGGTCCCAGGTGGTGCAAAATGGGCAGCTTTGCTGTGTAGTGAAGCCTGGATGAGGGTTCCTCTAGGCCTAGAAGTCTGTGTGTGTGTGTGTGTGTGTGTGTGTGTCTGTGTGTCTGGTAATTGAACAGCATTTATCACACTTCAAGTGTCGTGGAACCATTCAGATCAGTTACACTTGTTAAATGACTATTTTTAGTTTCATTCAGATTCTTATTGTTTTATACTCAGATATATTCTATAACGTAAAAGAACGAAATTTAGCTAAAAAGCAATGACAGTTATCACTAACTACTGCCAAATGTAACGTTAATTTTTATTTTTTTTTTGAGACAGGGTCTTGCTCTGTTGCCCAGGCTGGAGCACAGTGGCATGATTTCAGCTCAATGCAACCTCTGCTTCCCGGGTTCAAGCGATTCTTCTACCTCAGCCTCCCGAGGAGCTGGGACTAATGGTGCATGCCACCATACCCAGCTAAAAATGTGACATTTGAGATTGTAATTTTAACCAACATTCATGGACATGGTGGTTTATCCCTGTAATTCCAGCACTTTGGGAGACCAAGGCAGGGCCATTACTTAAGGCCAGGAGTTGGAGACCAGCCTGGGCAACATGACAACATCCTATCTCTACAAAACAAAGAAACAAAATTAGTCGGGTAGTGTGTGCCTATAGTCCTAGCTACTTGGAAGGCTGAGGAAGCAGGATTGCTTGAGCCCAGAAGTTCAAGGCTGCAGTAAGCTATGATCACGCCACTGCACTCAGCCTGGGCGACAAAGTGAGAGCCTGTCTCAAAACATAAAATGAACAAAGTTCATTCAACAACTATTTTATGAGCATCAACCACACGCTGCTTTGTTTATGCTCTTTTATCAGCCCACCTTGTGACGATCAGTGTGAATATGCTGGGGTACATTTTCAGTGAAGGCAAAGGGGCTCAGATGGGTTTTGGAGGTACACTCGTCCTAATGAACTCCATGACTTTATCAAATGATCGAATCACCAAAGCCTCACTTGGAAAATGAAACACCATAGTTCACCATAATGCTATTACTATAAGACAGGGTAGGCCAGGCGTGGTGGCTCATGCCTGTAATCCCAGCCCTTCGGGAGGCCGAGGCAGGTGGATCACCTGAGGTCAGGAGTTCGAGACCAGCCTGGCCAACGTGGTAAAACCCTGTCTCTACTAAAAACACAAAAAATTAGCCGGGTGTGGTGGCGCAAGCCTGTAGTCCTAGTTACTCTGGACGCTGAGGTACAAGAATTGCTTAAGTCCTGGAGGCAGAGGTTGCAGTGAGCCAAGATCATACCGTTGCACTCCAGCTCAGGCTAAAAGAACAAAACTCCATCTCAAGAAAAAAGACAGGGTCTCATTCTGTTGCCCAGGCTGAAGGGTAGGCACAGTCATAGCTCACTGCAGCCTCAAACTCCTGGGTTCCTGCTACCCTCTCTCCTCAGCCTCTGTAGTAGCTGGGACCATAGGTGTGTGCCACCACACAAAACTGGTTTTTTTTTGTTTGTTTCTTTTATTTTTAACTTTTAAAAAATGCTTGAATTGTTGGAGAATTTTGTTTTTTAATTTTTAATAGGGATGAGATCTTGCTATGTTGCCCAGGCTGGTCTTGAATTACTGGCTTCAAGTGATCCTCCTGCTTCAGCCTCTCAAAGTGCTGGGATTATAGGCATGAGCCACCATGCAGGGCCTCTATTTTTCAAATATAGAATAAAATGAACCACCTAGAGGTTATTATATTTTCCCTGAGCTAAAAGGAAATTAATAACCAAAGTAGGCTGAGAATTTAATACTACTTCCTTCAATTTCTTCTTATTCCATTGAGCCCTTAAACTCCATCAACTGGAATTTACTAAAAAAAATCAGATTAAATAACAACATTTACTAATGAATACCCTAGCCTTTATCCTACCCAAATTTACATCTTAATAACTTTGTTGAAGACATACCATGTTTTACTTTTTTCAACCGTAACAAATTTAGCCTGCTGTCTATTGACTGGCTTGTGTACCAGCTCAGGAATTTAATTTATATTCTAATAAACAAAGTGTAACAGCAGATGTTAGACTGTGCGCTACTCATGGACCAAAACCCTCTACACCCAGTTAGCCACATCCAATTTGAGGATGCATGATTTATCCCTTTTGAAAATAAGTTGTACCATTCAGGGCAAACACACAAAGGAACAAAGGAACAAAGGAAAAGAAATAACCTGACTGCCACTGTATCAAAGTATATCATAGCACAGGCATTCTTCTTATTTTTCAATTAGTTCTTACCTATATGCAGTCTCTTCAAACCTTTTACATCTTGAGACTCAAACTGCATAATCTTCCGCTTCATGATTTAATTGAGTGGAAATCTTTTTCTTCAGTAATGGAGAGTTTTAGAGCACTACAACAAAATGCAAACGCCTTTAATATCATGCAATATGCTGTTTCCCCTGGGTGAGTATTAAGGCCTTTAATAGGAAAATTACACTAGAAAAGTTAATCTTTCAATGTTTATTTTGCTCAACATTATTCATAGTGAGTACATTCAGTTATGCTACACATGAACGTTCTCAACATGAATGTAGATAATATAGACTATTTACTGTATGGATTAAATGAGCTCAAATGTGTAAAGGATTTAGAACAATATCTGGAACATAGTGAGTTGTCAAATCTTTATAATCATCATCATCAGGCTCGACAAGGTGGCTCACACCTATTATCCCAGCACTTTGGGAGGCCGAGGTGGGAGGATCACTTGAGGCCAAGAGTTCAAGACCAGCCTGGCTACTATAGTGAAACTCCCGTCTCTACTAAAAATACAAAAATTAGCTGAGTGTGGTGGTGCGTGCCTGTAATCCTAGCTACTCAGGAGGCTGAGGCAGGAGAATCACTTGAACCCAGGAGGCGGAGGTTGCAGTGAGCCGAGATCATGCCACTGCACTTCAGCCTGGGTGACAGGAATGAAACCCGGTCTCAAAAAAGCAAAATCATTATCAATGTAAACTTTCTTCTTGAACTTTGCCTCTTTGTTTCTTTAGGTTGTGTAATTCCTACCTTGCATTTTGTATCTGGACCTCCAGAGATAATACTCAGGCTTACTTCACATTGCATGCCTGTATCGAAACATCTAATGTACCCCATAAATAGATACACCTGTTACGTACCCAGAAAATTTTAAAAGAATAATAAAAACATTACGAAATAAAACAAAATAATATCAGGATATGCTCGAAAGAAAAAAAAGAATAATATATGAATGTTAAAAAACAAAAAGCAACAAATGTAATACTCAGGATAAGAAGGTACTTCTAAATATAAACTTTTGTGTAAGTTAGGGTTCTCCAAAGAAAGAGAACTAATAGGAGATAAACATAGATACAGATATGAACATAAACATAGATACAGATTTATTGTAAGGAATTGGCTCACCCAGTTATGGAGGCTGACAAGACTCAAGACCTACAGTTGGCAAACTGCAGACCTAGGAGAGCTGCTGGTGGAGTTCCAGTCTGAATGTCGGCAGGTTCAAGACCCAGGAAGAGCCTGTTCCAGTTCAGTTCTTTTTAAAATTTTCTTTTTATATAGAGATAGGTTTTCACCACGTTGACCAGGCTGGTCTTGAACTCCTGGGCTCAAGTGATCCGCCTGCCTAGGCATCCCAAATTGCTCGAATTATGGGTGTGAGCCACTGCACCCGGGCCCCAGTTCAGTTCTGAAAACAGGCAGGCAGGAGGAAATTCCCTCTTACTTGCAAGCATTTCAGCCTTTTTTGTACTTTTCAGGCTGTCAGCTGATTGAATGAGGCCCACCCATGCTGGAGAGGGTAATATACCTTATTCAATCAGAGACACCTTCATGACACAGAATAGTATTCGATCAAATGTCTGGCACCCTGTGGCCTGGTCAAGTGACACATAAAATTAACCACTATGTATTCCATTTTGATTAGTTTTTCTCATCCGTTTGTCAGGTGTAACTCACAGATTCTTCCAGAATGGCGCTCAATAAATCAGCATATATTTACTATGTACAAGGCACAGTAGCTTCTAAAGTATTTTTGGAGATATTCTTTGTTCTGAAGGAGCTGATAACATAGTTAGCAACACTAAACAAAACCTGAATTAAAAATATGTTAAAAAGGAATAAACAAAAATGATAGCAAGGCCAGGGGTGATCAAGTACATGGAGACAAATGAATGTTGTAGATAATACAGTGATTCCGTGGAGGAAACGACGGGCACGTATTGGAGCAGAGTGAGCAGAACTCAAGGAAGAAATGGGTCTCAGAGTAAAGGGTGTGGATGATTTTATTAAGCATGGGGAATAACTAAATTTTGAAATACTAATTTGTGCATTTTGTAGGTGTGCCATTTCCTCTTCCTGCAGCTACAGTGAAGCAGAAACAAAGGCTCATAGAAAACACTGTCCTGTCAGCTAATAGGGTTGCTCCTTAATAAAATAATTTTTAAAAAAGAAGAAGAAAACACCATCCTAAGCGGGAACCTTTTAGGGTTCATGGAGCAGAATTTACCACACTGTTTAAATAAAATTGGGCCTGGCCAGGCATAGTGGCTCACGCCTGTAATTCCAGCACTTTGGGAGGCCGAGGCGGGAGGATTATCTGAGGTCAGGAGTTCAAGACCAGCCTGACCAACACAGAGAAACCCCGTCTCTAATAAAAATACAAAAAATTAGCCAGGCATGGTGGCACATGCCTGTAATCTCAGCTACTTGGGAGGCTGAGGCAGGAGAATCACTTGAATCTGGAAAACAGAGGTTGCCGTGAGCTGAGATCACTCCATTGTACTCTAGCTTGGGCAACAAGAGTGAAACTCCATCTCAAAAAAGAAAACAACAAAAACAAAAACAAACAAACAAAAAACTGGATCTGGAGAAGGGAGAGGAGACGGTTGATGGGTCACTGGGACTGCAGAGGGCAGAGCCGGAGAGGGGTGGGGAGCAAAAGAGGTAGGCTCCACTTCCAAAACCAGGGAGCTGAGCAGAAGCAGATTTGGCACAGGTTTTTGTCTAATAAGGGCCTACAGGAGCCACTCTCTGATAACCTTTGAATAATGGCTCATTCTTTCCCCACCTACTCATTGCCTGTGATTGCTCACCATGTTTGGGTGCTAAACTCCTGCAAGTCCATAGTCTACCTCACCTCCATTAGAGTGAGGGAGTCACGAACATCTTATGAGGTGGAGAACATCTTATGAACATCTTTTTTTTTTGAGACAGAGTTGCTCTGTAGCCCAGGCTGGAGTGCGGTGGCACAATTTTGGCTCATTGCAACCTCTTCTTCCCAGGTTCAAGAGATTCTCATGCCTCAGTCTCCCGAGTAGCTGGGGCTACAGGTACACACAACCATGCCCAGCTAATTTTTGTATTTTTAGTAGAGATGGGGTTTTGCCATGTTAGCCAGGCTGGTCTTAAACTCCTGACCTCAAGTGATCCACCCACGTCAGCCTCCCAAAATGCTGAGACTACAGGCGTAAGTCACCATGCCTTGCCAGAATGGCCCAATTTGAATACTTCTTAAGTACATAAAAAGTGCTACTGATAATTGAACTCTTAACCCATCTGCAGAGCTTGGCCCAGCAGGGCAGATACTATGTTCAAACACATGTAAAGGCTTAAGACTGCATGTAGACACATCTTTGGTAACCACTTTAATCTCTTTTACCAAATCAGAAAATGCTATTCTTTAAGGATTTCCCCCAAAGGATCGTTATCATATGGCTGTCCTAGATAAGCGAAGAAATTACCATGTAGTAATATGACCAACACAGAGATTCAGGATTGAAATGGTAGGGTTGGCTTGTATAGAGGATGGTTTAATAGCTGCCAATAAGCAGAGAAAGAAGAATTGAGAAATATGCTTATCCTTTATTTGCTGCTGGATCTGCAGTGTCAGATTCCAGCCAACTGAGAGAATTCCCGGCTTCAGTGATCATGCATCCATCCATCCATTCCATCCGTCTGCCTGTCCATCCATCTGTCTGTCCATCCATCCATCCATCCATCCATCCATCCATCCACCCATCCATCCATCCACCCACCCACCCATCCATCCATCCACCCACCCATCCATCCATCCCATCCATCCATCCATCCATCCATCCA
Organism: Theropithecus gelada; assembly: GCF_003255815.1. Taxonomy (NCBI): domain Eukaryota; kingdom Metazoa; phylum Chordata; class Mammalia; order Primates; family Cercopithecidae; genus Theropithecus; species Theropithecus gelada. The sequence goes on from NC_037671.1 coordinate 159,067,546, forward strand.
TCCATCCATCCACCCATCCATCCATCCCATCCATCCATCCATCTATCCATCCATCCATCCATCTATCCATCCATCCACCCATCCATCTGTCCAACACATATTTACTGAATGACTACTAAGTATTAGGAATTCATCTATGAGCAGAAATTTAGTCGTGGGGAACAAAGACAAAAATCCCTGCTCTCATGGTGCTTATGGTTTAGTGAGGACAGCAAGATAAGAAACAAAATAAGCAGAGTAGATTATGGAGAAAAAGAAATTGAGATAGCAGCATGGGTAATGCTGGAGCTGGTGGAGAAAAGGCCCCTCTGGGAAGGTGACTTTGAGTGAAGGCCTGAAGGACCATGGCATGAGCCATGTGGATAACTGGGGAAAAGCTCCCACAGGGTGATGGCAGGGGCAAAGACCCTGAGCTACTTTATGGCACATCAAGGCTGATCGATTTGTAACAGCAAATGACACATGATGAGCCTTTGATTAAGGTAAATATATATCTCCTCTATGTTTAAGACTATTTTCCACCAGAAGATGTGTAAGGTAAATACTGACCTAAGTTTTTCTATGTAGTATTATATTCTTCTTTGAAAATAGAGTACTATGTCATTCGAGTCTGATTGGCAGTTTCTCTAATACTGAAAAGGGATGTGCCAACGGGCACCTAGGAAGTTGGTGGTGAAGCAGTCAGTGACTACAATTTGTGATTGCCTATTGACAAATTTAGGCAGAAATTGTCATGACCTGACCTCCTGCTGATGTAAATCCTTAATTACCAAGAGTGTCAAGAAAACTCTTTTCAGTGTCCTGTGCCCCTTCTAATGCCCCTTATTAAATATACATAGCTTTGCAATCTTCCATGGGGTCAACATTCAGCATGCCTTGACTTTTAACTGGCACCATTAATCAGTGTGGTGCTGATCCAGGAAGAACAGCTATCACATTAGGGCGAGTGATAGGAACCAACCATGTTGTTTCATGGATGAAGGTGACATTTTCTATGCAGGGTTTAGTCATTCCTTATGCACTTCACTTCCTGCAAAGGTCTCATGAGACCAGTAGCTCATTTCGCAAGAGCTATCTTCAGACTCTTTCCTCAGCCTCACTCTTATTACTACGGTACAATAACGGCTGGGCCTTCAACTAAGTGGACGTTTGAGATCTTCATATATCTAAGACATTATATCATACTTCACAGCAAGAGACAGTAAGTCTTCATTTAAGGCCAAATTTCTGGTGTTAGTGGAGAATTCGGTTTGAATGCTTTTATTCATGGAGCTAAACTTGCAAACATATTTTATTTTATTTTATTTTATTTTATTTTATTTATTAAGAGACAAGGTCTTGCTCTGTCACCCAGGCTGGAATGCAGTGGCAGTATTATAACTCACATAGCCTGGAACTCCTGGACCCCCATGTAGCTGGGATTATGGGTGCAAACCATCGTGCCTGGCTTAAAATTGCAAACACATTTGTCTTATCATATTTTTAGACTGTACTTTAGAGCAAACTAGGATAGAAACGAAGGCAAAACTCAGCCATCTTTACAGTGAGCCAACTAAGGGGTCTATCAAACTCTTCAGTTGGTAGTGCAAGTATCAGTGAGTGATTTTATAATTTCTTTCTTTTTTTTTTTTTTTTTTTTTGAGACAGAGTCTCGCTCTGTCCCACAGGCTGGAGGGCAGTGGCACCATTTCAGCTCACTGCAACCTCTGTCTCCCAGGTTCAAGTAATTCTCCTGCCTCAGCCTGCTGGGATTCAGGCATGTAGCTGGGATTGCAGGCATGAGCCACCATGCCCGGCCTGATTTTTGTATTTTTAGCAGAGACAGGGTTTCAGCAAGTTGGCCAGGCTGGTCTCAAACTCCTGGCCTCAAGTAATCTGCACACCTTGGCCTCCCAAAGTGCTGGGATTGCAGGCATGAGCGGCTGCATCCGACCTGATTTTATAATTTATTTCTTATGGTGCCTGGTGTATTTACGAAAAACTTGTCTTATGTAAATCACACTTCTGGTTCTTCAAGGATTCTCTTCCTATCTGTCCCTTCCCTTTTTCCCCAGGAGTGAAGCATTTCTATGTGTTTGTGTGTCTGCACATGTGCGAGCGAGAGAGAGAGAGAGAGAGAGAGAGAATGAGTGAGAGACAGAGAGAGAGAGAAAAGGGGTAGACAGAGTTCTGAATCAAGACAAGACATGGGTTTCTGCCCCCACCCCACTACATGGTTACTGGCCGTGCCCCTCTCCAGCCTTCACTTTGTCTCTCTGTCTCAACTTGCTCATCAGTAAGAGGAGGACGCCTTTTTCTTAATAGGGGTGTTGTGGGGATAAAACGAGCTGATAGATGTGAAAAACTTAAAAGCTATAATGATCAGCACAGCTTTAATACATCGCTCATCACCTGTGCAGGTCTGGCATCAGCTCCTCCAGGTGTTACCCCAGGATGGCTATGCACTACCTTTGGGAAAATCATTTCAAAAATTGTTTCAGTTACTCCACCTGTGCAAGGAGGGTAGGCATTATGCAAATGTGCAGCGATTGTCTGATCACAGCTCACTAAATAGTAGTATGACGGTTTACAGGGGATGTGGAGAGTATGCCAGGTTTGAAAATGTCAGAGATCCAGCAACCCAACCTCAAGCTGTGCAGAGAGCCTGGGACTAGCCCAATGGTGTCATAGCCTCCTGTCCCCAGGGGCTGCAGCTGAACCTTGAAGGGGACCCTGCCCTTTCCTGGCCGGGGTGTGGACACATTGGCCTTGGGCCGGCCCTCTTAGGGCAGGCGCCAGGGTGGGGCTGGAGCAAGCCTTCTTGGAGAACCCCTCCCTTGGAAATGAATTCCAGTGCCTAACTGCAGATTTCATTCATCTTAACAAAGGACTACTCCTATTCAGTTTGATTAAAATAGAATACAGACTTCTTCGGAATTATCAACATACATACTTGCCACACATTCGCATACATGAGAAAGGAGTTAGGATTTGTAGTGCAATGCCTGGAGAGCATGCCCTTCGCCCAGGTGTTTCATATCAGGCCTGCTGTCTGTGAAAACAGCTTTCACAATGAAAGACTAGTGCACATCATAGGAAATTTTCTTAAGCCAAGACATTTCCTTTTTCCAATCTGTGCAAATTTATTGGATGCACTTAAAGAGCATTCGGCAAAAACTTTTTTTACTATTATCTCTTAGTAAATTAATCATCAGTTACTTATTGAAAGTAAGTATTGACACTTATTGAAAGTGTCTGCTGGTGGTCAAGTGAGGGCTAGATTATACCAAAATAAGTATATTTGAGCAGATATTTATTGAATAGTAATAGGCACTGTGCTTGTCATTAATGAAATGAAGACATGGATCCTGTCCTCTAAAAGCTTAGAGAGTGTTTCAGAATGGAGTAGGTGGGGCATAGCAAATGAATGTTTTCAACACATAAATGTTGTGCTGGTGAAAAAGCAGAGGCAGTGGGAACCAGAGAGGAGTTTCCAAATCTGGAAGTTCAGAGAAGCCTGCCCTGGGGCTTGGGTTGAGTCTCAGAGGATGAATGGGAGTTGGCAAGCAAAATTGACGGAAGGGTGGGGAAGAGTTCTGTGGTTGGGTGAATAGGAAAGACAACGTCACAGAGGCGTGAAATGACATTATGCCTGCAAATAAATACACAAGGAAAGTCGGAGGCAGACTATGGAGGAAGACGAGCTGGGAGAGAAAGGTAGGCAAAATTAGGCCCCAGAAGGCCTCCATGCCATGCTAAGAAATGTGGACTTTGGGCCTATTGGTGGTTGGAAAAGGCTGACAGAGTGACTTTGAACATAGCCTCGCCCCTTGGCTGGGCACGGTGGCTCTCGCCTGTAATCCCAGCACTTTGGGAGGCCAAGGAGAACAGATCACTTCAGGTCGGGAGTTCAAGACCAGCCTGGGCAATGTAGCAAGACTCCCATCTCAAAATTTTAAAAATTATAAAAATAAACATAAAAAAATAAAAAATGAACATATCCCTATCCCCAGAGGATCTAGGGATTATTGAGATGAAGCCCATTAGGCCCTTAAGTGTAAAGGAGTGAATGTCAGAAAGGCCAACACCCAGGAAAGTTGCATTGACCTTAACAGCTGACAAATGGTAGCTTCTGCCTGCAAACATTGCTTACATACAATGTTTGCTAGTAGTCATTCATTGAAAAAGTTTTAAAATATATTTTTGCACTTTAAAAAAATTTATTTATTTATTTTTTGAGACAGGGTCTCACTCTGTTACCCAGGCTGGAGTGCAGTGGTATAATCTTGGCTTACTGCAACCTCCACCTTCTGGGTTCAAGGGATTCTCCTGCCTCAGCCTCCCAAGTAACTGGAACTACAGGCATGAGCCACCATGTCTGGCTCATTTTTTTGTATTTTTAGTAGAGATAGGGTTTCACTATATTGACCAGGCTGGTCTTGAACTCCTGACCTTAAATGAACCGCCCACCTTGGCCTCCCAAAGTGCTGGGATTATAGGTGTGAGCCACAGTACCCAGCCTCTACCTTTAATTTTAGTTTTTAATTTTTATTTCTTTTTTGACGGATGGGGTCTTGGGCACTGTCACTCAGGCTGGAGTGCAGTGGTGAAATCATGGCCCACTGCAGGCTTGACCTGCTGGGCTCCTGAGCAGTTAGGACTACAGGTGCATGCCACCACACCTGGCTAATTTTTAAAATTTTTGGTAGAGATAGGGTCTCACTATGTTGCCCAGGCTTGTCTCAAACTCTTGGCCTCAGGTGATCCTCCTACCTCAGCTTCCTAAAGTGCTGGGATTACAGGCATTAGCCACTGTGCTTGGCTAACTACTAACCTTTCTTCCCCAGATTCTAACTCCACATTTTTTTTTTTTTTAAATTTTTGAGACAAGGTGTCATTCTGTCACCCAGGCTAGAGTGCAGTGGTGCAAGCTGGCTCACTACAACCTCTGCCTCTAGTACTCAAGTGATATTCCCACTTTGGCCTCCAGAGTATTTAGGCCTACAGGTGTGCATCACCACACCCGGCTATTTTTTTTTTTTTTTTTTTTGGTAGAGACAGGGTTTTGCCATGTTGCTCAGGCTGGTCTTGAACTGCCAGGCTCAAGCTATCTGCTTGCCTTAGCCTTCCAAAGTGCTGGGATTGCAGGCGTAACCCACTGTGCCCAGCCCAACTTCACATTTTTACATTACTGGGTTAGATTACTTTAATGCAGTGCTGTCTAATTTTTAAATTTTCATGTTAGAAATGATAAGCTGGGTGTGGTGGCGCATCCCTGTAGTCTCAGCTACTCAGGAGGCTGAGGCAGGAGGATTACTTGAGCCAGGGGTTCGAGGCCAACCTGGGCAACATTAACATAGTGAAACTCCATCTCTAATTTAATAAAAATAAAAATAAAAATGATAGCCCAGACTAGGATAAAAAGATAAAACTGCTCTCAGTCACAGGGAAGCACATCTTTTACATACAGGCTTTTCTCTGAGCTTCAAGCAGAAGAACTGATGGACGACATCTCCGTATTTTGCCACAGGTACAAGCTACATAAGGTGGAGCCTATGATGGGAAACTTTGTTTTAATTTTTATTCCAAAATCCTCTTATTCTCCAACTCAAATTTTCAATAACTCAAAATTTCAATAGGCTGGGCGAGGTGGCTCACGCCTGTAATCTCAGCACTTTGGGAGGCCGAGGTGGGCGGATCACCTGAGGTTGGGAGTTCAAGACCAGCCTGACCAACATGGTGAAATCCCATCTCTACTAAAAATACAAAATTAGCTGGGTGTGGTGGCACATGCCTATAATCCCAGCTGCTCAGCAGGCTGAGGCAGGAGAATCCCTTGAACCCAGGAAGTGAAGGTTATAGTGAGTCGAGATGGCGCCATTGTACTCTAGCCTGGGCAACAAGAGTGAAACTCCATCTCAAAATAAAATTTTTTTTCAATAGATAAGCATGCATTTTGTTTCAACAACTATGGCAAGGCATTGGGCTGGGTATCAGAGATGCAGTAGAGAGCAAGACAATAAATTGGGTTCATGCCTTCCAGGAGGATAAAGACCAGTGATGACAATGCTTGGGGAATGAGGTGGACTCGGTAAAGTAAATGGGAATTGCACTAGGGCATACCAAGCACCCTGAGGGAGCACTATATTTGGGAGCATATAATGAGTGCAATCCTAGACTGGGCGTCAGAACAGGCTTCCCTACAGGAACTGATATTTCAGCTGAGAGCTGGAGGATATGTAAGACTGAGCCAAGCAAGCAGAAGGAGGAAACGTGTTCCAGGCAGACGGACAGCGTGAGTGAGTCCCAAAGACAAGTGGGAATGGGGCACGTTCCAAGAATTCAAAGGAACTCCTGTGGCTGGAGAGGAGTGTAAGGGAGAGGCACACTTGGAGGCGAGGCCAAGGAGAAGGACAGGTCAGTGAGGGAGGGCATTGGCAGCCACGTGATGCAGCCCTTTGCGTGCTGTTATGACGACGTGGGACTTCAAAATTCTTTCCTTATTTTATACTCTAGGATAGCCACTGTCAGAGAGGTTAACTGGCTTTGCTAAAATCAACTATCAGGCTGGTAATTGTGGCTCATCCCTGTAATGTCTGTAATCCCAACACTTTGGGAGGCTGAGGCAGGAGGATGGTTTGAGGCCAGGAGTTTGAGAACAGCATTGGCAACCTAGGGAGGTCCTGTGTCTACAAAAAATAAAAAAATTAGCCAGGTGTAGTGGCACACAGGTGTAATCCCAGCTGCTCGGGAGGCTGAGGTGGGAGAATCACTTGAGGCTGGGAGGTTAAGCCTGCAGTGAGCTGTAATTGCACCACTGCATTCCAGCCTGGGGCAACAGAGTGAGACTCTGTCTCAAAAATAAACAAAAAAATCAAAAATCAAATATCTATACATTGACGGGCCACTGTGTCTTCCTTGGGTTTCCCCAGAGCAGATCATGACACAAGGATTCAATTATTTGGCGAATTAGCTTAGGAAATGCCAGCAAGAAAAGGGCACGGGAAACCCAGGTCCCGTTTAGTTCTGGGTTGAAGGCCAAGGTAGGGGTGGGGTGGGGATATTCATTCTCTGGCACTTCCAATCTGCTGCCTGGGTGGGCACACTGGGTCCAGAGACAGCTCTCAGGTGAAGGAATGCAGATGTGGAGAGTGGTCCGCATGCGCTGAGTGGCCAGGGCAAGGGGCCATGGGCCGGGTACTGACTTATCTGCTGCACAGTTCTATGGCCCTGATTCTGAGCCCCTACACCACACTACACTGGCTGGATTTGACTTGAATTCCACCTGACTAGCAGGTGAAAGATGCTCACTTGGTGGTGGATAGATCTAGAAAAGTCACAGAACATTCTAGAACTCCGTGCTGAGGCCCCAGCAATACCTCAGGCTCTAGGCCTATGTCTCCTTAGTCACAGCATGCACTCCCCATAATTCTTTTCTTCGAAGTCTTCCTTCGGCATGTCTTCCTTCGGTATCAAGCAGCCTATTAATTTGGAAGTGTCAAGTTTAGGGAAATAAATGAGACTCCTCAAAATGAGAACTTAGTGAGGCTTGAAGTAGTGAACAAGGTCAAGCGCTTAGCTTAAAAAAGTTGGATTAATTAGGGTAAAGTCTTTGGGTTTGGGATTTGGGGGGGCTTTCTGACTCATGCAATTTTTCCAGAAATGAGTGGGTCATATGTTTTGGGAATCTGATATTTAATGAGTAGTTTTGGGGTATAAAAGTTCACAGTAAGTTTATCTTAGCAATAATTGTCCTCGGGGAGATTTTGTGGAGCAAGAGAAAAAGAGATGTTGGTTCTCCTTTTCTTCCTAGCTTTTTGCCCTCATCAAACATTTGTAGCTGGAGGCACTGTGAATTTAAATATCAACATCATGGTTCAGGTGCTCAAGGATTTCATAGTCTATGAGAAGACAGACACACAGATAAACGCACACTAGTTAACAAGCCGTGGGGCCCTGAGGCAATCTGTCAGCCTCTCTGGGCTCTGTTTCCTCTGGAAGGGCCTTGATGGACAAGTTCAGTGCTTCTCAACCTTGGCTGCTCATTGAAAGTACTTAGGGAGCTTAGAAAGAACACCAATGCCCCAGCTCTGGAGTAAGGTCCAGGCACTGGTATTTTTTTAAAGGTTTTGCTAACTCTAAAAGTCCTTCTCCCAGTCTCCCCCAGCCCACCCAGAGAGCCTGTGCTCTGTTTAACTCAACAGAAGACAGGAGGTAGGAGGTGAAAATCACATTCCCTCTTCTTGGTCTGGTGAACACGTAGCATGAGCGCAGTGGAGCTCTGCGTTAGATGGCCATATGCCAGCTGCCTCCTGGACTCCGAGTGAATAGCTCACCTCAATAGAACACATAGAACACTCATTCCAGAAATAACAGGTGCCCACATTTTTCTTCCTCGGGAGACACATTCATGGAGCCAACAACTAATTATCATACCAAGAAAACAAAAACTGTGAGGGAGAGCAGAGGCGGGCTGGCAGCACCCTTGAGTTGTACAAACCGTGACTCACTGGTGCTCAAGGCTGAAGCATCTCCGTAGCATCTCTCTGAGAAGTATCCGGTGGTAATTTTGCAAAGGAAAAAAGGCAGCATGCTTTGCCATGAGCCTGAACGGAAGGAGATCTCTACTCCAATCTCCTGCATCCTCTGGTTGGCTTCAGACCACACCTCCCATTGAACTTTCCGTAGCTGGAATAGAGAACACTTGGCTTCCACATCCCTGTTCTGGCGTGTTCACTACACTAACAACCTCTTCTGTTACGTACAAGGCAATTAAAGGATGAGCTTAGAAGCTGGCACCTTTCCTTTAAAGTAAAAGGCAGCTTATGTTTTGCTAGTGACAGTCTCCTGTAAAAATAACTCTCTTATTAGTGGTGACACAAGAGCCACTGAAACCATCTCCGCTCATGGTTAGCTTGGAGCCTGCCCCATGCCCTTCTGAGGCCCTTTCTCCAATACATGCTGACAAAATCGGCTCCCTGTGCGCCAACATCAACATAATGACCTCACCTTGGATGAGTCTACGAGTCTCTGAAGGCTGACTGATTCTTCAGAACACGCTGAGGGGATGAGCTAGAGGCATGTAAAAATTGCTTGTACTTTTCCTTGCTGGCTGTAAAGCCAGCATTGCTCTATCTGATGGAATGTCTACAAAAAGCCACAAGAACTCCATTATTGTTGTTGTTGTTGTTTTCTTTTTTGGCTGATACATTTTCTATTTCATCTCCTGCAGCAGGTCTTGTTTGAGAGAACTTTGGAATGTGTAGTGACCACTAAGAGCATGGAATTGAATTAGCTGATTGATTACAAAGCGAAAGCCTCAATTTAAAAGATAGAGGCCCAGACCAGGCAAAGCAGATCATTCCTGTAATCCCAGCAGTTTGGGAGGCTGAGGCAGGAGGATCGCTTCGGCCCAGGAGTTTGAGACCAGCCTGGGCAATATTGTGAGGCCTTATCTCTACTAAAGATCAAAAAGTTACCTGGGCATGGTGGCACATGCCTGTGGTCCTATCTGCTTGGGAGGCTGAGGTGGGAGGATCACTCGAGTTCAGAAAGTTGAAGCTGCAGTGAGCTGTGATCATGCCCACTGCACTCCAGCCTAAGCAACAGAGTGAGACCCTGTCAAAAAAAAAAAAAAAAGGGTAAAACACCGAGGCCTATATCTGCCCAGTGAAGATCTGGTGGGGTGAAAACTTGGAATGAGGCCAGGCACAGTGCTCATGCCTGTAATCCCGGCACTCTGGGAGACCGAGTGGATCACTTGAGGTGAGGAGTTCGAGACCAGCCTAGGCAACGAGGTGAAACCCGGTCTCTACTAAAAATACAAAAATTAGCCAGGTATGGTGGCAGTCACCTGTAATCCCAGCTACTTGGGAGGTTGAGGCAGGAGAATCTCTTGAACCCAAGAGACAGAGGTTGCAGTGTCTGAAATAAAGTCACTGCACTCCAGCCAGGGCAACAGAATGAGACTCCATCTCAAAAAAAAAGAAAAAAAGAAAAAAAAGAAACAACTTGGAATGACACAACCCTATGAAACTATCTTCATAATGTGTGGTGTGGGCAGGCACCAATGGCATTAAAATATGAGAAATGAGTTTTCCAATTAGACAATTTTTTTCATTTAAATTGTATTATTGTAATATTTGAAAAGTAATGGATGCCTTATGGAAAAATATAGGAAACATAAGAAGAAGATTTTGAAAATCATTATATGCCTATACAAAGTAATAAATGTTACAACTTATATTTTCTTCTAGTCTTTTTTCTTTGGGTTGCTTTTTGGTAACATACTGTTTATATGTATGATATGTAATATTTAGTAGGCACAAAAATCTGCTTGGGACTTTAATATTTTCATCTTTATACTAGGAATAATAATAGCATTACTATATAGCATAATATAGTATACAACATAATTATAGTATATATCTTAGTAATAGTACTACATATGTTGTCTATATACTATTATATACAATAATAGCACAAATTATATATGTGCATTCTCCTCTGTTTACTTAATGTACATTTTTCTATCTTAGGATATACTTACTACAAAACATTTTTTGCAATGGCCACCAAATATTCCACTGTCATTATTTTTAATAAGAATTTTCCATACTTTATTCTATAAAGCTGAGTAGAAATTTTTTTTTCCGGCCAGATAGTCTAACCAAAATATTGTGAATTAAAACAAAGATCCTTTTCCATCTTATACATAGAGTCATTGAGAATAAAAAATGAACATAATAATAAAGCTAAGCTCCTTTTGAATGAGTTACCAAATAAAATACAGACTCTCCAGTTAAATTTGAATATCAGATAAATAACAAGAATTTTTAAAAATGTAAGTATGTCCTAAATATTCCTTGGGACATATATTTTATACCAAAATATTATTTGTCATTTGTCTGAAATTCAAATTTAACTGGGCCTGTATTTTTATTTGGTAAATCTGCAACCCTATGAGTGAGATGAGAAAAAGGGAGGGGACCTGTTTACTTTGCCTAATTGTTACTAATCTTTTCAAAAAAGAAAGTCGTTTTAACTTTTTATTAATAATCTACCATTTGGTAACAGCTAAGCAGAAAATAAAAGTGAAAAACTAAATAAGAAAGAAGGAAAGAAAAGGTAAACAGACATAAGGTATTTACAGTCTTGAAAAATAAATAGAAGTGATATTATACCTCTCTAAAATTATTTTAAGGGTATATAACAGGCTGGGCACGGTGGCTTACGCCAGTAATCCTCGCACTTTGGGAGGCTGAGGCGGGTGGATCACTTGAGGTCAGGAGTTCGAGACCAGCCTGGCCAACATGGTAAAATCCCATCTCTACTAAAAATACAAAAATTAGCCAAGTGTGGGGGCTCACATCTGTAATCCTAGCTACTTGGGAGGCCGAGGCAGAAGAATCACTTGAACCCAGGGGGCAGAGGTTGCAGTGAACAGAGACCTCGCCACTGCACTCCAGCCTGGGTGACAGAGTGAGACTCTGTCTCAAAAATAAATGAATAAATAAATCAAATAAAGGTATATAACAAAGAAAGGCATTTATGAATCACTATTAGTTTTATGTTTTGAAAGCACTACAGGAAATTCATTCTAGTTTTTCAGATAATCATCAACACTGTGTTTTATACTTTTGGCTTTTCAGATAGAATACAATTGTGTGGCAGCTCATAGCTGAAATGACTCTTGTGGAATTCAGCTGAGGATTTAGCCAATGGCCAAACCATTTGTTGCCAATTTCAGGAGTAATAGTACTAACTGTTGAAGAATGGAGACTTTCTCCGTAGGCTCTACCTGCAGAGGCCTCTCCCAATCATTGTAGACTAGTGGGGTTCTGATGAGAAGTTTCCCTTAGGGCCTTACACAAGAACATTATGAAACCTCTGCTTTCTTGAAGAACCTAACAATTATCTGTAAGTCTAAGAGTCATTTGCTGATAGTCATTGGATGCTCCAAGTTTTGTATATTCTGTTGAAGGGACTTAGAGCTGCTGGTGGCTGGAAAGGGGGCTCAGAAGTTTATCTTGAAGCTGCCCCTGAAGAGCAAGCACAATAGCTTTATTTAGAAGAAATGATTACTTGGGGCAGCTGAAGAAGCAAGCAAAAAGAGGTTGGAGCTGGTGGCAGCCTAAAACCTCCTGCTTCTACTCCATATCAGTGCTGTTGATTGTGTTTGGGGGAATAAAAGACATCATATAGCAATTGACGTAGGGCATGAAGGATCAGAAGACAGGCTAGTGCTCTTAAATATGACTTAGAAGACTAAAATATACTGGTGAGAGACATTTCTAACCAGACGATAAAAGCTACATGCTATCAGCATAGTTTCTTTCGTTTTGTTTTTCACCCAGAGACATCCCTCCAAAGTGCAAGGCTGACCATAGCTCTTCTGAAAGCCTCTTCCTGGCCTCCCACTGCCTGCTGAATCAAGGTTGGACATGAGAGTTAGTGTGACACAGGGGACCCTGGCCAGCTCCTGGCCCTCCAGCTGCACCTACTCCCATTATCCCAGGCATCTCTTTGCTGCCTGTTGTTGCTTTCCCATCCAACTTGTCAGTAACACTGACTTGAAGTTTATAGGACAAGATACTATTTCATGCCTCTTTTGCACCTGCTATTTTCTTTGCTTCCAGGAAAGCCTGTGGCTTCCCCTCCCTCCACTCTCCCTCCCCGAAAGGCTGCCTGGTGACTGCTATTTCTCCCTGAGAACCAGCTCAGATGTCAGTTTCTGCAGGGCCCTCTCTTTACCACTCCTGACATTCCCAGGGTTAAAAGCTCTCCCTTTAAGCTGTTATGTGTCCTTCTCACATGTTGTGTTATATCAGATCATTGGTTCATTTTATTTATGTGTCCTCTTCCAATTCATAAGTTCATTGGAAACAAGGCTCACCTTTTGATCTGTCTCTTTCCCTAGCAACTAGACAGAGTCTGATACGTTATAATCAATCAATATTTTTGGGTGAATGAATCCCAGATTTTAAGTTTAGCAATTATTCTATACTCAATAAATTTCCATGTGTTTCACTGAAATTAATTCATCAATACATTTCAAAAATCTGAACTCCCAGCTGTACTGTAGGATAAACTTTGTAAGTAGTGATGCTCTCCCTAGGTCTGTAGCTTTGAGATCTAAAACAGGGCTGTGCACAATCACTTTACTTCCTGGCTAAGTCTTTGACCCTGCAATTTAGATATGATTATATCTTTTGAATTCCCATTATATTTCTATTGTCAACCTCTCAGACAGCTTAACCACAATCAGGCAAAGGGAATAAACATATTGAAGTCTGATTTAAACCCTTGTGGTCTTTTGGAGCTGAAAGTCAGATTGAAAAGTTACAGGACAGGGAGACTTTGTAAAGTAGGAACTTCTCACAGTGGTAAGTCAGAAATGAGAAAATCCCAGGTCAGAGAAATAAAATAATGGCGCTCCAGTTGCAGGGAGTAGCTGCCATCACACTCTCCATCAACATAGGTCTTTGGGTATCTGCCCATTCTCTGATTCAAGTGTCAGTTTGATGTGAAGTTATCTTCTCTTCTTGAACTCACACATAAATAAGTTCTTCTTTGGAACAGAGGAGTGGATTGCTTGTCAGCCCCTCAGAGACTCCTGGAACCAGGAGTGAGTCACTCTATGTGGTATTGAGGCTCTTTGTTTGACTAATCTCTCATTTGAGAAGTTCAAGTGGCTGATAGATGGGAAAGTGCCCTGGAGAAAGTAACTTGGTTGCTTATGAGTTTCTGTGTGAGGAATCTCTGAGATCTGCTTCTGAGTAGCTGTGATTTTCATCTTGATCATTCATTAATTCAAAAATGGCTTAAATGTGGCCTAAATGTTCAGGTTTGCTCTTCTCCCACAAATTTTAAATAGGAGACCTTTTCTCTTTACACAAGTTTGATAGACCATGAGTATGTCCTAAAATTAAGCTGTAGTCTCTGAACTTACGACAGTTTGTGAGAGTTGAAATGCAGTAAATGCCGCTTGCAGTGCCTAGATCATGGTTGCTGGATGAAGATATCTTGGGAACAGAGTCCTTCCTATCTGTGATTGGTATTTTCCAGCTTCCCTCTTCCTTTGTGCAGTTCTGTTCCAGTCCCTGTGCTTTGCCGGCCCCACCTGGAATAGCATTTCTCAGTGTGAGCCTGGTATCTACTTCCTTTAAAAACATTGACAAAATAGGTTTTTCTTCTCTGTCTGAGGATTCTAGATGAGTCCTCCAAAAAAGATGTGGAGTAAGGGAGTTGGGCCGTAGGTCATCACTGCTACAATAGTCCATCTGTGTATACTCACACACACTAAAATCCACCAGTTCATCCTGATCCTGATACCTGTTTCTGATCTACAGGGTTCATTCTAGCCTCCTCTCCTCTTTCCTAATTTGTAACTCCTTTCTCTCATAGTGAGAAACCTGGTCTTCTTTATCTACAATAGGTTTACTTTTGTTCAATCCTACTATACACATAAAATAGTTTCAGAACTGCTAACTCATACCCATGAAAGACACAAATTTACTTGAGTATAATATTTATTTAGTTAGTTTTTGAGACAGAGTTTCACTCTTGTCATCCAGACTGGAGTGCAATGGCTCAATCTCAGCTCACTGTAACCTCTGCCTCCCAGGTTCAAGTGATTCTCCTGCTTCAGCCTCCCAAGTAGCTGGGATTACAGGGGCCCCCCCACCACACCCAGCTAATTTTATATTTTTTAGTACAGACGGAGTTTCCTCATGTTGGTCAGGATGGTCTCGAACTCCTGACCCTAGGTGATTTGCCCACCTCAGCCTCCCAAAGTGCTGGGATTACAGGCATGAGCCACCACGCCCAACCGAGTATAATGTTTATGTACAGTTCTTTTGTCTTTAACCATTTAGTATATAGACAGAATTCTATTTCCTAATTCAGGTTAATTCTTTTCTTCCCCACCCCTTTGGTGTGGTTTTGTTATTCATTTGTAATCAAGTGAGTTCCATTTGCCTCCCATCATCCCCCCACCCCATCCCACTAACAGGTTTAGTAGGATTGAGATTATAACCAAGTTGAGCCTGACTGACCGATAAACTCTAGGTTTATTAAAGAAGGTAACTGAATTGTATATTTTTTACTTCTTATATTTTCTTTTTTCTTTTCTTTTTTTTTTCTTGAGACAGGGTCTTGCTCTGTTGCCCAGGCAGGAGCACAGTGGCACAATCATGGCTCAATGCAACGTCTGCCTCCCAGGCTCAAGCAATCCTTCTACCTCAGCCTCCCAGAGTAGCTGGGACTACAGGTGCATGACACTACGGCTGGCTAATTTTTGTATTTTTTGTAGAGACAAGGTTTTGCCATGTTACCTAAGCTGATCTTGAACTCCTGAGCTCAAGGATTCTTCTGCCTCCCAAATTGCTGGGAGTTCAGGCGTGAGCCACCATGCCTGGCCACTTCTATTTTAAATTAACTTGGCATCTAGAGAGAAGTTGCCCTATGACAACCTGAAATTCACAGCTACATCAAATTTGCTTTATAACTTCTTTTCTTTACCACTGCCTTTCCCTACCCCCTTCATTTCCTGGTCACATTTTCATAAGCGTTTCTAATGAAGATAAAAACTGGTTTAAAAACTCCTCCCTAACCCTTTTAACTTGGAAGGAGATTGGAATGAATCGTCAAAAGGATGAAAGGTAGATAGTGGGAAGGTGGAGGAACAGCAGCCAGGGGCCATAAATTATGAAATGAATCATGTAATGTTCAGTAGAACTGATGGTCAATGATAGTCGTATTGATTTAACCATAATATAATTAAGAAGAGAAATGTCCTTCTTTGCTTCTGACCTAGGTTGTTTGGTGGGGCCTAATCACACACCAAGATGCCATTAGGATTAGCAGGCTCTTGTCTAAGTGAGCCTCTGGAATTGGTAGAGCCTCATTGCCCATGAAGTTTAACTCCTTATTCTATTTCTACTCATTCCTTAGTGTGTTCTTTCATTTATTCAATCAATCATCTATTCACAGACTTGGAGCTGGGTTCTTACTCTGTACAAGGAACTTTGCAGGAGATGGACAATAGCTGGGCCACCTTCGGTCACCAGGTATCCCTCCGGCCAATCCCACTGTCTGCTCTGTGACCATCCCCAATGGTAGATACATCAACTCCAAAATATTTGGGAGTTAAGCAAGTAGAAGTCATGGAATTATACTCAGAACTAATCATACAAGGAGAACAGGCACTGGCTTCCTGTGGAGGGAGTGTTTTTGAAAATCTCTTACCATACTCCCTCCCCCGACTACCACTTAGACTTCTAGGAGGGAGTCTAAACTACCTACAGGCCTTGCCTTAGTGCTGTTCGCTGAAGCAGTTCCAACAGCCCAGCCCAGACATGTACTTGAGTCCGTGTAAACAGGGTTCCCCAATTAATGCGGGAAATAGCCGTGTGTCAATGCTGGGAACCCAGCGTGATTCATTAGGCAGGTCACAACAAGGCCAATTCAAATTCTGAAATGTTTGTTTCACCAGAATGATATTTACTAGTATAGTAAACAGAATTACAAAACAACTATGTCAAATAGTGCAAACCACAATCAAGATTTCAAAATTTTCTAAGGTGGAAGTAAGAGGGAGCTTATCATAAACACCTGCGTCGTTGGGTATTTAAAGTAATGTTGAAAAGCAGGATTAAGTTTCAGACTTTATAACACAGATACTGGGGACTTCAGTTCGTCATTAACATGGTTGACTGAAAAAAAGGTGCATAGCACTGCGGGATGTTGTGTGTACTTTATGAATCGGCTCATGGTCTTTGAGGGGGGATGGGGTAGTTTGCATGGGTAATTTCTCTCTCTTTCTCTCCCTTTTTTGATTTCTTCTTTATAATGCACTAGAAAAAGGAACTCTATTTTGTTTTACTTGGGAGACAGGGACTGAAGTAAACATAATTATGTAAGGACTGGATAATAAATCTGATGCTTTTTCTTAAGTAAGAAGACCTGAATCTTTTCTGTTTTTGCTGAATACCTTAATTTTTTTCTTTATGTTTGACGAAGTCAGTATTTGGAACACTATTCCTAGGAGAAATGTTATTTGTGGTGGTGTTCTTCAGGGACTCACAGTTAAAAGAATGTTACTACAGTCTCTTATTTCATAATTTCATCATGAGAATTCCTTATCTGCCCAGTGACCTCAGACGCTTAGGAGGAAAAGTGTTTCCAAATGTCCAGCTCTTATCTGAGCATCGTCTGAATTATGCAAGGGCACTAAGTGTATGCATTTAGGTTGGCTCTCCACTGGGGAAGAGCTCACATAAGGCTGTTGGTATTTCCTGCCCCTATTAGGCCAAAACTATTGTAATAACAGTGTTTCTGGCTGGACTCAGGTACCTTTGCTTCAAGTCCAGGCCAGAATCAGGATATGAAGAGGCGTTTGTGAAAGGGAAAACTACTGGGATGGTGGCTTGCGGGTAGGGAAGGGAGAATTTCTCAATCTTTTAATGGCATTAAAATGTTCAACATGGATAAATCATTAAGAAAAAGAAAAGGCCTACTCTTAGTGGAAATTACCACTCAGATTCTTCACTGTAATTTCTGGTTCTAACATGATATAAATGGACTGGGTAGATCTGAAAGGCTGCAAAGTTTGTCCAAGTAGGAGGTGGAATACTTCGTTTCTTTGCAAGTATTGTGAGGGCTTATACCACTTGGGGAAGGTCTTCTTTAAGAAAAAGAATATAAATTAGAAATACAAAATTAGATTTGAAATGGAATATCTATTTAAAATGAGAAAATAAATACAATTTTTTTAAAGGTGGCAAATGGCATATATATCACAAAATTCATAAAAACAATACACTTTTATTAGGCAACTGCCTGACATACTTCTTTTTTTATTTTTTATTTGTTTTTTATATTTATATTTATTATTATTATTAATTAATTAGTTTATTTATTTATTTTTGAGATGGAGTTTCACTCTTGTTGCCCAGGCTAGAATGCAGTGGTGCTATCTCGGCTCGCTGCAACCTCTGCCTCCTGGATTCAAGCAATCCTCCTACCTCAGCCTCCCGAGTAGCTGGGATTACAAGTATGTGCCACCACACCCTGCTAATTTTTGTATTTTTAGTAGAGACAGGGTTTCACCATGTTGGCCAGGCTGGTTTTGAACTCCTGACCTCAAGTAAGCCACCCACCTCAGCCTCCCAAAGTGCTGGAATTACAGGCATGAGCCACTGCGCCCGGTGACACACTTCTATAATTCTCTTTCCTGACATTTTTGGCTGCATACTCCTCAATGCCTCTTCAGAAGATAACGATTTGGTAATGTGTGTGTGTGTGTGTGTGTTTGTTTTTGTTTTTACAGGAAATGGCATGGAATGAGAAGTCAGTAAAACCTTGTTTCTTTCCCACTACCCATGTCCTTACATTTCTGGTGCCAGATGCTATAGGACTACCTGTAGCCCTACAGTCTTGTGTAGAAGCCAGAGGAGTTGGCACAGAAAGGGTCAGAGTGGATAGAGTGTTGGGAAGTACATTCTTCAAAGCCAGCCCTATACAAGAAAGGCTTACAATTTTGTAACGATACATATAAGTGACTTTGGGCCACTTAAATGGATCTTATAAAACTATATTACCTTCAAATTAACACTTAATTGGCTGGATCCTTAAAATTCTCAAGGCCATCAACATGAAGAGAAATCTGATGAGGGGGAAATTGGAGTAGAAAGGAAAGTAATATTTACCAATTGTGATTTAATCATAAATTGAGAATAGAATGTCTCACTCTTTCAGGTTTTATAGAAACTTATGACAATATGAACACATTGGTGGGCCTCTTCCCTTTCCAGGATCTTAGAAGAAGCCCATGCAAGAAGACAGTCCTGATGTTTAACTTTCATTAGCTCCACAGGATATCTACCTGTGGGTCTATGTGAATTTGAGAAAGTGACTTAACTCCCTGACCCCAGTTTCTCCATCTGTCTATTCACACTGGATTCTTGTGATGATTAAATAAGATACATGCATATAAGAGTCTGTAAAGAATACACTCTACCGTTTTGTAGATTACTCAGTATAAACCCCATGCTTAGGTAATGTAGTTTATAGTCCAATGGATGAGTAGTTCAGAGTTTGGTGTATGGAGTAGTAATTCTTATTCTTGGGATGCACTTTAACTTTCGCAAATAATTACCCACTTTTAGCAATTTAGAAGCAGCAAAAAATAAAAAGCTTGGAGCAGCTAATGAGAAGACTTGAAAGTTTTGGGACGTGGCTCCAGTCTCTTGGGGTAGCATGTCTGTTTGCTAGTGCTGGTCCTTTTAGATGCATCTTGGGTGGAGTTTTCCATGAGTACAGGAAAGCTTCTAGAGCCTTTCTTTCCAAAATAAACCCTAATTCCATTATCTTGGGTCTGCTTCTCCTTCAGGCTTCCCCATTTCAGTAAATGCCACCACTATTCACCTAGTTGCTCAACCGCAAACTTAGTTGTTATCCTTGACTCTTGTCTTTTCCTCATCACGCTCCTCATCCAATTTATAAACAACTCCTGTTGACTTTTTAGATTACCTTGACTTCAGTCAACCACCTACACCTCTGCTACCCTAGTGCCAGAATCCATCACCTCTCACCCAGAATATTGAAAAACACCTCCAAACTGATATCTTGTAACTTGAAATAAATTATTTGGATAAGCAGCTAGAGCAATCTTTTAAAAATTGTAAAACAGGCCAGGCGCGGTGGCTCATGCCTGTAATCCCAGCACTTTGGGGGGCCGAGGCGGGTGGATCATTTGAGGTCAGTAGTACGAGACCAGCCTGATCAACATGGTGAAAGTCCATCTCTACTAAAAATACAAAAATTAGTCGGGCACGATGACGGGTGCTTGTAATCCCAGCTAAGCTATTGGGGAGGCTGAGGTAGGAGAATCGCTTGAACCTGGAAGGCGGAGGTTGCAGTGAGCCGAGATTGTGCCATTGCACTTCAGTCTGGGTAACAAGAGCAAAACTCCATCTCAACAAAAATAAAAATATGCTTGTGAAACAAATAACACCCTCTAATGGTTTCACATCATACTCAGAAAAAATTCCAAACTCCTGCATGATCAGACCCCTGTCAGTTTCTCTGACTTCATCTCTTACCTCCTCTGTCCGGCTCACTGAACTCTAGTTACACTGGACTTGCTGTTGTTCCCTAAACACAGAAGTTCTCTTCTATATTATGTTCTTTTTCTATATTATTTCCCCTGACTAACATACTTTTCCTTTAGATTCTTGACTATCTTTGCTTCCTCATTTTCTTCTCACTGAACATCTCTTCTTTTGAGGGGCCATTTCTCACTATCCTATCTATAAAAGAGCAGATCCTATTTTCATCACCTTAACCTGATTAACTTCTTCGTAGCATTTACCACTGTCTAACATTATATATTTGTCATTGCTTGTGTACCTGGCCAGAACGTAGGCTGTAAGAGAGAAGATGTTGTCTCCTATCCCCAGTACCTAGAAAAGTGCCAGGCACTTAACAAGCCTTCAATCGTATTTGTTGAAGGAAACAAAGAACGTGAAGAATAAAAGAGAGAGACAAACGTCTGTCTGTGAGACACCTGTTCCCTCTTGCCTCCATCCAGATCTGGAGCCTTCTCAGATCTGATAGATTAATCCTCCCAGCACAGACGGTGCCCAGTCTCATTTGCATGTCTTCATTTCCATATTCTGCACAATGTAATATTCCTTCAGCCTATCTTTTTAATTTTCTCTTTTAAGACAGCTGACATCTGATGTCCTGGGTAGAACTCGTACTCTCTGTTGAAGTCAAGCCAACTTCTTTCTTTTGGCTTCCAGTCTACCTATAGCTAAATACTTCTATACAGTACTTGTCATAGCTTCTGGCAATAATTTGACTTTGAGTGTGACAAGAGAATTCATTTTGTCTAATCAATTAGTGTGAATACCCTTCTGGGGCAGAGATTGTTCTTTAGTTTTCTTTTGTATCTTCCACCATACCTAGGCTTGTGCTGAGCACATGGCTTAGTAAATATCTGTTGGTAACAATCACATGACAATCAAAAGCAAAATGTTGAGCTTATTTTTATTTTTAAAGATAAAATATGTGCATACACACACATAAATAAAACATATATATATTTATTTATTTAGAGGGAGTCTCGCTATGTTACCTAGGCTGGAGTGTGGTGGTGCAATCTCTGCTCACTGCAACCTCTGTCTCCCAGGTTCAAGCAATTCTTGTGCCTCAGCCTCCCGAGTAGCTGGGATTACAGGTGCACACCACCACACCCAGCTAACTTTTCTATTTTACTAGAGATGGGGTTTCCATGTTGGCCAGGCTGGTCTCAAACTCCTGACCCCAAGTGATCTGTCTGCCTTAGCTTCCCAAAGTGCTGGGATTACAGGCATGAACCACTGAGCCCAGCCATGAAATATAATTTTATATTCACTCAAAATAGGCACAGTTTGGGTACAGTGGCTCCTGCCTATAGTTCCAGCACTTTGGAAGGCCAAGGAGGGAGAATTGCTTGAGGTCAGGAGTTCAAGACTAGCCTGGGCAACATAGTGAGATCCCGTCTCTAAAAAAAAAAAAGAAAAATTAAAAATGTTAACCAGGCATGCTAGCATGCACCTGTAGCCCTAGCTGCTCAGGAGGCTGAGGTGAGAGGATTGCCTGAGGTTACAGTCAGTTGTGATTGGACCACTGCACTCTAGCCTGGGCAACAGAGCGAGAGACCCTGTCTTCAAAAAAAAAAAAAAAAAAAAAAAAAAGACATAAAGGCAAATAATCATTGAAAGTATCAATTATCAATTACTGAAATTTTCTTCACTGTTGTAGAAAACTCAACAGAAGCTCAGCAAATTCCGACACAGTTTATGTAACATCTGGGGATGAAGGGGTTTGCAGGAGTGTCTCCCTTAATGTGTGTGATACAGTCTTGGCTCTCAGGACTGGCTCTGACTTTCCCAGGACACATCCTCTTTGTCATGGCTGCTAGGACAACATTAGCGCCAGTAGTAACCTGCTCCTGGCT
The DNA here is from genome assembly GCF_003255815.1 of Theropithecus gelada. Taxonomy (NCBI): domain Eukaryota; kingdom Metazoa; phylum Chordata; class Mammalia; order Primates; family Cercopithecidae; genus Theropithecus; species Theropithecus gelada. Next base: position 159,089,531 of record NC_037671.1, read on the forward strand.
CCACTACTGGCTCTCCACAGTCAAAATCTGGTTATCTTAGGGCATCCTGTGGAATTAGAGCTGTTTCATGAGCTAGATGATTTTGAATGAAGTTCCAGTATTTAACGGCTGGGGCACACAGGACATAGGAGGGGGACAGAGACTAAACAGCAAATACAGTTTTAGCCAAAAGAATGAAGAAAGAACCTGAACTATCTGGGCCATTCCAGCGGGACTCTGATTCTTCTGTAATAGTTGGTAGTAACTAAAGACCTCAGGGCCTTCCAGTTCTGAAGCACCAGCCATTAGAATTGTTCTGTTTTACCTGATTTCTAGGTGCAGAGGTAGGAAAATCTGGAAATTCAATTCTACTATAATCTGAAGCTTTTTGGTGAAGAATTATCTATTTTAAAACGTCTAGCACCTTGCTTCCCGCTAATGTTAATGTGTACACCATAAGAAAGAAACAGTGACAGTGCTGAGCTGGAAGAATGCAGAATGTCTTACTCAGATCTACTTGCCCATTACACATCTGTACTTCCCGGGACTTAGTCTTTTATCCTTATGAGAAAACACTACATATTCACCTGTTCAGCTAAAACAGAAATAAGCCACATTCAAATGCTAAAGAGGTTAAAAAAAACAAAACAAAACACTTATTACATATGGTCTCTAAAACTCACTTTAAAATATATTTTTAATATTTTTCATTCTAAACATGATCTTGAGAATGCTGGTTCATCAGTTGTAAGGAAATTTGTACAATTAGATTTTCTCTAATTGATTCTTTTCCTCACTGCTGCTTTTAGCCCCATATGTGATATCCTCAAAGGTGATTTTCTTCGAGCTCCTGCCAACATCCCCATATTTGTTTGCTAGGGCTGCTGTAACAACAACAAAAAAGTACCACAGATTGGGTGGTTTAAACAAGAAAAATGTATTGATTCACAGTTCTGGAAGCTAGAAATCTGAGATCGAGGTGTCAGCTGGGTTGGTTCCTTCGGAGGCTGTAAGGGAGAATCTGTTCCAAGCCTCTCCTAGCTTCTGGTAATTGCCGATGCATCCCCCAGTCTCTGCCTTTACCTTCCCATGGCATTCTCCTTATCTGCTGGTCTGTGTTTGGATCCCAATTTCCCCTTTTTATAAGGACACCAGTCATATTGGATTAGAATCCACTCAATTGACCTCATCTTAACTTGTTTAAATCTACAAAGACTCTATTTCCAAGTAAGGCCACATTCTAAGGAATGAGGGGTTAGGATTTGAACACATATATTTGGTGAGGGGGGCACAATTCAACTTATAACAATCCTTATCTACACCTAGCCAATAATCACACTGAATGACAGGAAATGGCTCTCAGAACTGTGGTCATCCTGGCAATATATCAAGTATCTCAGTGAGGTTGATCATGTCAACCTCCAAAGAGGAGGTTGAGATGTCTATAAATATGGCCTCTATGTTCAAATGGCTGCTGCAAGCAGGGAATATTTGATATGGTTTGGATCTGTGTCCCCACCCAAATCTCATGTTAAATTGTAATCCCCAGTGTTGGAGGTGGGGCTTGGTGGGAGATGATTGAATTGTGGGAGCAGATTTCTTCTTTTGATGCTGTTCTTATGACAGAGTTCTCGTGAGATCTGGTTGTTGAAGAGTGTGTGGCACCTCCCCTCTGCTCTCTCTTCCTTTTGCTCCAGCCATATGAAGTGCTGGCTCTCCGTTTGCTTTCCACCATGATTGTAAGTTTCCTGAGGCCTCCCCAGAAGCCAAGAAGATGCTGCCATGCTTCCTATACAGCCTGTGGAAACATGAGCCAATTAAACCTCTTTTCTTTATAAATTACCCAGTCTCAGACATTTTTTTATAGCAGTGTCAGAATGGACTAATACAATATTATTGGAATAAAAGTTCAAGTGCACCGGGATTATTTGGCCAGTACATGTGTAAGCTAATATCCCTTTATCCAACATGTGAGTTCCATTCCATTCCATTCCATTCCCCAGTGTGACCTAAAAGCAAGAGAAGAGTGAAAGTAAGAGAGAAAAAGAGTTCTAAGAAATCTTAGCCTGATGTGCAAATGTTATAACCTTGACCTCTTTTCAAAACTTGTACCACCAGGTGATTGTTGATCATAAGTATGCATAGAGAGCTTACTAGTAATAACATGCCCAGCATTCAAAGGATTCTTTGTTTTGCTTCTTTGGATTCTGTACTTGATCAGTTGCTCATCACTTACCTCTCTGCCTAAGGCATAGTAAATTGTCAGCATCCATCCAAACGACTCAACTAATAACAAGCATCACGCTGGGCACAGTGAGATGACTCAGAGATGAAGCTGAGGATCAATCATGCTGTTCCCAAGGTCTGTGCTGGATAAATCAGCATTGGAAACCTAGGTGCTGAGTATACTAGAGGTTTGATGAAAAATTATTTTAGACTTGCTGTATATTTGAAAATTTCTATAATAAAATGTCAAGAAAAAAAGTCACATAAATCAGCTCCATGGTTTACTGATTTAGAATAAACAAACATGATCTGTTAGTATTCATTTGTCATAGAATATGATAAATGTTTAACTGTCCAGTTTTAACTGTCTTGATGATGTCTGGGTAAACAAAGCATCATCACTTCATGGTTTGATATCTGTTCCCTTATTTTTTTATTTTTTAAGACAAGGTCTCACTCTGTTGCCCAGGCTGGAGTGCAGTGGTGAGATCTTGGCTCACTGCAACCTCCACCTCCCAGGCTCAGGCAATCTTGCAGGTACAGACCACCATGCCCAGCTACTTTTTTTTTTTTTTTTTTTTTTTGTATTTTTTGTAGAAGCAAGGTTTTGCCATGTTGCCCAGGCTGGTCTCCAACTCCTGAACTCAAGCGATCCACCCACCTCAGCCTCCCAAAGTGTTGGCACTACAGGTGTGAGCCACCGTCTTGGCCTGTTCCCTTATTTAAAATTATTGGGACGCAGGAAGAAAGCTTTTTGTTTTGTTTTATTTTGTTTGTTTAATTAATGGCTACTAGATCCTACCAATCTGTACATTTTTTAAGAACTAGCCTATCACTATTTCTAAATCCTCTCCATTTATCTGTGGCCTGGTATGATGATAAGTTTGATAGCAGGAGTAACATAATATGTCATATAATAGTGCATTCCTGCTCTGCGAGCTATCTTTTCCTCAGTCCTAAAGCATAGTGGCTAAGCAAGTAATCTTGGGAGTCAGATTGCCTGGCTTATTAGAATTGCAGTTGAGTAGGACCTTGGGCAAATTGCTTAAGCTTTTCATGCCTTATTTTAAGTTCCTGCATCATATGACTGTTAGTGTCCAGAGTAAAATGTAATCGGTTTAGCTGTCTCGCTCTAGAATCTTTATTTTATCTACCAACTATCCTTCTCTCTCTCTCCCTTTCCCTCACATCTCTCTCTCTATCTGTAGCTCAAGTCTTTCTTTATTTCTTGGTCTTCCAAACCTATTTCCCTCAGATCCACTTGTCAGCCATGTGCTGAGGGAAATAGGCTTCCTCCTGTCCTGCTAGTGACCCCTCAGTGGCTTTCATGGACCCCATTTTATTCCCTCTTCGTTAGGATAAACAGCCTTTTTGGTTTCTGGAGCACCCTTAGCATCCTGTTTAGGTCTCTCAACTTCACAAGTAACTTCTTTCTTTATCACCATGAACTTTTCTTCACCTCCTGATCTTTTCTACAATCAGGTGCTGAACTTCTGCAGTTCCTGGTCTATAGAGTCCCTTCAGATATCAGATGAAATATTTAGTCAAATCTCTAACTTGACAAGCAATCAATGCACAAACATTTGTATTAGTGTCCGTATGTTCAAGCCATCAGAAAGTACACTCTACTTGGCTCCACAAAAGCAACACTTCAAGGCAACCATGATAATAATTAAAAAAAACAAAACAAAACTCCATAAAACGACTATATATGTAGACATGGATTTTTGAATGCAAATTATAAAATGTCTAACAATATGTTTGTGACTTATATATGAGTTAATGAAACAGTTAAAGGAAAACTCTAATGATACCGCATATTGTTAAAATTTCTTATCCAATAGCCAAAGGAGGCAGACATGGAACGATTGATTGGGGGATTGATGGGGAGATGGACAACACAGAAAGGAACTTATAGTAATGAAGGAAGGGCCTTGTAGGCAATCCTTGGTTGAAGATAATGGTTTTCCTAAACTGGGCTATGATACCTCAGAAACATTATTATTATTGTTATTACTATTTTAGTATAGATGGGGTTTCACCAAGTTGGTCAGGCTGGTGTCAAACTCCTGACCTCAGGTGATCTACCCACCTTGGCCTCCCAAAGTGCTGGGATTACAGGTGTGAGCCACTGCACCTGACCATGTTATTAATATTAATAATAAATTCCTGACAAATAATTCTATTCATTTTTAGGAGATCATTTACAGAGGTAACTGATATTATAGTCATTGCCCTTGTGCTCAAAATGCCCAAAGTTCCTTTATGGGTTTCTAAAAGAGGAATCTGAGGACTGTCTACTCCATCAAGGATACCTGGGGTACGCCTCTAAAATGCAGCTTCAAAGTCCACAGGTGATTCTGATGCACCCTAGAGTTAGACAGTCAATGCCTTTTGGAGTTTGGGCCTGAATAGGGACTATTCTCTATCTGAGAGTGCCATACAGTAAAGTTGGAGTTGCTCAAGAAAATACAGTAGTCCCTTAGTATCAGTGAGGAAATTGGTTCTATGGCCCCCTCCCAAACCAAAATCTGCAGATACTCAAGTCCCTTGTATAAAATGACATAGTTTTTGCATATAACATACACCACCCTCCCATACACTTTAAATAGTCTCTAGATTATACCTAATATAATGTAAGTGCTATGAAAATAGTTTTCATATTTTTTATTTGTATTTTTGTTGTATTGTTACTTTTTATTGTTGTTGTTATTGATTTTAAAATATTTTTGATCCGTCGTTGGTTGAATCTTTGGATGCCAAACTTCTGGATACGGAGGGCTGACTATACTATTACAATGAGATGTTACACATACATCAATAATGTTACTTAAACTTTTAGTTGTCTTATCGTTTCTCAAAATCAACTTTTATAACTGTAGTGATTAATAAGATTAATTTGAAAAGGAGTTCTCTTAAAATATGACATAACAGCAACTCCTCAGCTAAATCCTGTGGATGCTATTTAACCCTTTCTTGGAAGCAGATGAAGCCCTCATTTGTAACTATGACCTTGCCCAAAATGGTGGAGCTTCTCCAAGTGGAGCCATCTCAAGTCAAGGGATGGTCTTAACCACTTCACCAGAGTCTGCTAATTCCCACTGATCAATTGAACTCTAACAAACATTGGAAGGAGAAAACTGAATAAAGGAATGCCTATTGTCTTCTTGAAATAGAAGGCCTCACTTAGCTCTATAAAAAGTTTACTCTGCCACTGCGTAGTCTGCACAAATAACATGCATTTGCTCTCTTTTTGTTCCCAAAAATATTGATTTGGGGATTTGGATATCTAGGAATTTATTTGAAGTACCTAAGATTGGGGTCAGTTCAGTTAATTATGCTTTTTTTCCTGTTTTTCACATATAACCCCTCTTAAATTTGCATTTCAGGCTACAGACTGGTAGTTTTTAACGCAGGCTGAATATTATAGTCATCTTGGGACCTTTGAGAAATTCCAACCCCCAGACCCCACCCCTAGAGAGAGTTCAAATTAATCAGTCTGGGGTGGGGTGAGAGCATCATATTTTTCAAATCTCCCAGGTGATTCAAAGTGTAGCCAAAGGTGAGAACCACCGCTTGCTTTATGATGTAAGACTTATTAAGGCCAATTCTATCAAAACCATCCACCACCATCAATAAACAAAACTATTTGATTTGACAGTATCCTATTAGGTGAATAGCTTGTGCAGGCATTATTCTTGTCTTGAGATTTTTGGGAGATTTGACTATATTCCACAACTTAGGTGTCTTGAGTAAAATTCCAGATTTTTCCATCACACTATGGTGACACAGTAATAACAATCCCCACACACACACTTTTTTTTTTTTTTGAGACAAAGTCTAGCTCTGTTGCCCAGCCTGGAGTGCAGTGGTGTGATCTTGGCTCACTGTGATTTACACCTCCCAGGTTCAAGTGATTCTCCTGCCTCAGCCTCCTGAGTAGCTGGGAATACAGGTGCCCATCACCATGCCTGGCTAATTTTTGCATTTTTAGTAGAGATGGGGTTTCTCCATGTTGCCCAGGGTGGTCTCGAACTCCTGACCACCTCGGCCTTCCAAAGTGCTGGGATTACAGGCATCAACCACCGCACCCAGCCCCCAAATTTATATATTCATATTGTTCACTAGCAGAATTCAACAGGAAATTCAGTCAGTAAAATTGTTGAGAGAAAGCAATTTGTTCATAAAATTTCTAACCTCAAAGCTTTACAGGATTTAGCCTCCATGAAATCCAACAAGTGTAACAACATCAGCTGTGATATCTTTGCAGTTGGGTTACATTTAATTGATTTGGGGGACTTCACTCTGCAGCAAATCTATGCCCACAGAACCAGTTGAAGTTATGAAACCTCTGTCTTGCCACATATGTTTAAATCCTTTAATAAAATAAAGCTAATAACTTGATAAAACTAATAACTTTCTCTCTCTCTCTCGTTTTTGTTTGTTTGTTTGTTTGTTTTTGAGACAGAGTCTCACTCTGTTGTCCAGGCTGGAGTGCAGTGGGGCAGTCTCGGCTCACTGCAACCTCTGCCTCCTGGGTTCAAGCAATTATCCTACCTCAGCCTCCAGAGTAGCTGGGATTACAGGCACCTGCCGCCACACCCGGCTAAGCTAATAACTTTCATGAGAGCGAGAGCAGGCAAGGGTGAGACTGGTTTGGCTTTTGTGGGCAGTGAGTGCCTCGGATAATGATTCCACCAGGTTCCATTAGATGGAGGGCAAGTTCATTGAACACCTTCAGCTGCGAGGAGAGCTGTAGTGAGAACTTTCTGCCTAATAACTGCTCTCTCTCTCTTCAATTTCACCTAATGAGTGTGTGAATTCGATCACTAGATTCTGATGTTGGTGGAGGATAAATGTAAATAATTTATGAGAGAAAGTTGTGATCTTCTTGGAGAGCTCAAGGAATATACCTTTTCTGGAGGGTGAGGGACAAGGGGAATAAGAGTGCAAAAAGAACAAAGGCACTCTATTTTAAAAGGCATTCATTTAGGTGGTGTCCTTATCTATAGCCTGCCCCTGTACCTTGTCCTGTGGAACCGGGGCACTTGCATTTGGCAGCTGCAATCACTTAATAACTGCACCTTTGCCATAAAAGCTGTTGGAGGTTGGCAGAGAGCAGGAATCCAATGTGATCATTGCTAACATCCATTTAAAGCCAAAGCCACAGGGGGAAGTAATTGGATTTAATGGATATAGAGTTTTAGAATGAAAGTGCGTGGGATTGGGTTTATTTAATTTAATTAGACTTATACTTTAGATTATCTCATTTAAATTATCTGTGTTCCCATGTATGCTTTGACTTTCTGGCCTTTAGGCAATAGGCAAATTTTTCCTTGTATGAAGCAATGAAGGTCTGTTCATTTCTCCTTCAGAGCCTTCTACATCAGCCAGGGTAAAAATGAGCTTATGCGTCAGCCAGGGTCAACTGACCCAGGTCCCTCCAAAGGCAATCTTTTTCATTGGTTGGTTGAGTCATAGAACAAGAGGACCTGAGGGGGCTTTTGAAGCTCTCACGCTGCCCTGGTCCTCTCCCTAGCAGCAGGGTTTGCTCTGCTTTCTGAGTAACTACAGGAGCCTTCATTACCTGTGCTATAGGACATAGCTTCTCAAGGGCATCCGACACTCCCAAGGGCAAAAGCTGGTGGACTTTGACAACACATCCCACAACAACTAAATTGTCATTTCCAGAATGAAAATCCATCTTGCACAATCATAAAAGGAACTTTATTTGAATCACAGAAACCAGACAAATTGAGCCTACTAGTTAGACATGACGATTAGCTGGGCTGATGATGTGGTGAGTTTCTCCTGACTTATATCTGAATGCCCCTTTGCCTTGATGTTTCTCTCCATTGAAAACAGAAGTGCAGGCCGGGTGTGGTGGCTCACGCCTGTAATCCCAGCACTTTGGGAGGCAGAGGCGGGTGGATTGCCTGAGCTCAGGAGTTCAAGACCAGCCTGGGCAACATGGTGAAACCTTTTCTCTACTAAAATACAAAAAAAATTAGCCGAGTGTGGTGGCGTGCACCTGTAGTCCCAGCTACTTGGGAGGCTGAGGCAGGAGAATTGCTTGAACCCGGGAGGCAGAGGTTGCAGTGAGCTGAGATCACGCCACTGACCTCCAGCCTGGGTGACAGAACGAGGCTCCATCTCAAAAAAAAAAAAAAGAAAAAAAAGAAAACAAATAAAAGAAAGAAAGTAGAAGTGTGGCAGGGCAGACTGTGCCAGCAAGGAAATGCCCAGGGGAGAGAGGGAGGCAGTCCCTCTGTGGCTCCGGTGGAGGCCCCAGGACAGGGGTGAGGTAGGCAGCAGGCTCCTGGTGATCTCTCACTCCACTGCTCTCAGTAGAGCAGGAGTGATTGAAGCCATGCCGCAATGAATTTCATGATAGGGTAATATGGATACGTTTCCACTGCAGGAGGGAATCAGGCTGCCTTGCCTCTCAGCACGCCCACTCCAGTGGGAATCTGAAATTACTGTCTTCAAACCTTCTATTCACCTCATTCCTCTTATTCCTTTGAGATTTTCAGAAAAGCAGTACTGTGGTTAATAATAAATAGATGTACTGTTACCTTTTAGTAAGAGCCATATTATTTAGGGACATATTTTATATCAATTTAAACACATGTACTGTGTATTTGGGGTGTGTGTGTGTCTGTGTGTATTTCCATTTAGATTTTGTAGTATAAAAGTCTGCTTTCTCCACTTTTGCCATTCTTCCCTAATAAACTGATATATATATATGTAAACAATTAGATTATGGTTACTTATTCATTCTCAAGGAACAGGCAAACCAGCAAAATAGACATTGATCACTGCAATAGCATGTACTAGGTAACAATTTCATTTAAGGCACTGATCCCTGGTATTGTGGTCAATAGAAAAATGTATAAGATCTGATCACTCTCCCAGATTAAGCTACAGACACACATGACTGATTCAAAGTAGAAATTGGCAATGTGAAATACAAAGATAGTGCTGCGAGGTTTCTGAAGACAGTAAGATGATGTCTGATTTGGGGGGTCAGATCATGTCCTGTGGGATGCCTTCTGCACCGGGCTCAGAAGGAGGGAGCTTTGGACATGTAGTGATGGGTGAGTGGAGATAGGGCACTCCAGATGGTGGGATAGTGCCCGTGGGAAAGCGCTGAGCACTTTCTGGACCTTTTTTTAACGAATTTTTTTTTAACCGATTGACAAGATACGGAATCTGGATCCTTAAAAAGGCTGTTTGGCTGTGATGTGGAGCTGTGAGAAGTAAGTTTTAGAGCGAGATCTTGAGAGTTCTTTGGTGTCGCTCAGGAGTGACACCAGTTTGAATTTCACCAGTTGTATTAGTTCCCTAGGGCTGTTTTAACAAAGTGGCTGAAAATAACAGAAATGTATTCTATTACGGTGCTGGAAGGCTGAAAGCTTGGTATCAAGGCGTTGGTCAGGGCCTTGCTCCCTGTGAAGGCTCTAGAGAGGAATCTGCCCTGATCTCCTCCAACAGCTTCTGGTGGCTCCCGACAATCCTTGGCACTCCTTGGCTCGTGGCTACATCACTTCAGTCTTCACCTTTGTCTTTGCAGGGCCTTCCTCCCTGTACAACTGTGTACCTCGGTGTGTCCTTTCTTCTTTTTCTAAGGACGCCAGTGAAATCCAACGTAGGGCCCACCTAAACCAGGATGACATCATCTTAACTAATTACATCTGCAAAAGCCTGTTTTCCAAATAAGGTTACATTCTAAGGTTCCGGGTAGGCATGACATTTGGGGGCACACTATTCAACTCACAACACCATTTTAACAAGATCCCAAGAGTACTGCAGTGTCAAGCTAAGGAGTCTGAACTTTACCAGTTTAGATGCCTAGGTTCAGAGAAACATTGAGGGAAGTCTTTTTAGGGCAGGGACTACCTTGACAGCCTTGGCCTTCCCTAGGTTAGACCTGCTGTGCCTGTGGTGAGCCGCTAATACCTGGTTGCCGTGAGCCACATTCTGAAAGGCTGTACACCCACATCCACTGTCTGGGTGCCTGAAGCTCTGCCCACTGGGCTATGACTCTAGCATTCCATTTTGTTCTTATAGGGGGAAGTATTCTTGTCCCTCTCTCCTGTACCCAAATGCCCAGCTGCTGGCTTGGACTCATGAGTAGAAGGTAAGTGTAGGCTTCAAAGGTAGTATTTCAATTTTTCCTATTCTACCACATCTGTCTCCCATGGCTTACTTTTGTTTTATTTTGTTTTGTTTTGTTTTAGAGACAGGGTCTTGTTCTTTCACTCGGGCTGGAGTGCAGTGGCATGATCATGGCTCACTGCAGCCTCGAACTCCTGGGCTCAAGGGATGGTTCCACCTCAGCCTCCTGAGTAGCTGAGATTATAGGCATATGCCATGATGCCCAGCTCCCATGGCTTATTTTTGGAACAATGTGTTTGTCAAATTCAATGTATAGGCTTGCAAGAGCTAGGAAGGAGAACTCTTATCTTACTTAGTACCTCTCTACAATTACTTTTTGTTTTAGAGGCAATTCACTAGCCATATCAGAAGAAATGTCAGTTGAAAGACACCTTTAAGATATTCATTTACAAATACTTTTCTGAATAAATGAATACATCGAATGCTTTTTATACGATAGATACTTTACTAAGTCCCATATCTCATTATAAATTCTTTTAAGCTTCCAGTGCAGGCAAAACTAACATGTTTAACATCAGTCCCCTTATTTTTTACTATTTATAGTTGCAAAAATTAAATGAAATAATATATTTAGAAGTCTTAACACATTCCACACAGCAGTCGCTAGCTATTATTACCCTTCTAACTGTACATGCTGGCAGTTATCTGGCTCAAGGAGTTTTTAGTGGGATATGATATATTTTGCCTCTCAATTTTGGATTTTAATGCTTTTTTACCATCAAAGGATTGACACATCTTCCTGGAAAAGATAAAAAAGATCTTTGAAGATTTGTTTTCTTCAAAGTTATGACAACCACTGCAACGTGCCTCAGTGTAGATACTCTGGTTGCTAAGGACCGCATAGATCAGGGTAAAAAGTGGGCTGATGATAACTGTCATTTTCTTTTCTTTTCTTTTTGTCACTTGGAGGGAAGAAGCAGCTTGGTAGATGCTTGGGCTTGTGTCTGAGGCATCACAGCAACATTGTGAAAAAGAATCAGTCAGCATGACGGTACCCATCTTTTTTGACGGACTTCTGGACTGATCCACCATTCTACCACTGTACTTTGCTCTTCAGGGGAACATGGATGCACATTCCTGTGCTAAAGAAACTTCTATGTGACCAGTTCACTATGCAGAGCACTGGGAGTCTCCCTCCTCAACAGAGATTGCAGCACACAGCCTCTGCCTTGCTCAACCCCACAAGATTCTGTGTCAATAATCAAAGACAAAATAGTTCTAAAATGAAATCCTATTTCCAGGCTAGAGAATTTTGAATCTAGATTTAGAGACGCCATAAAAAGTAATGATTACTATGTCAAGGAAGGTAATTTTCATGAAGGAAATGACTTCTAATCCAAATGGTTTATTTGTAGGATTAATGTCATATGAACCTGTTTTATACAAAGTCATAGGGAGACAAAAAAGGGAAGAAATTCATTTTGAGCCTAAATAGACCAATGAATAAATAAGTTGACAAAAAATTAGCTAATTTTAACTTCAAATCACTCACCCATTTCATCTTGTACAATAACCTCAGAAACACAAATACACCATGTCCGGCTGCATATGAAAGTGGCAAGAGCTTGTCATTTCCATTTTTAAAAGGAGAAGCAAATGTGTCTAGCTTACTCAATTTTTTCCTAACTTCAAGTTTCATGTTTATATAACCATCAGGGAGACTTGCTGACTCACAGTCAGCCTCTGGGGCAGCACTTCCCCTTTCTTTAGTTCTTGAAGAAACAAGTATGATGCTCCCAAGAGAGTGGACATGCTAACCATGTAAGTTTTTTATACACACAAGTAATATAATTGTATACATTTATGTTAATTGATAAAAGTCTAAACAAAATAATCTCTAAACAATAAGAATATTTTATTTTATTTGTTTTTTTAGATGGAGTCTCACTCTGTTACCCAGGCTGAAGTGCAGTGGCTCGATCTTGGCTCACTACAACCTCCACCTCCCGGGTTCAAGTGACTCTCCTGCCTCTGCCTCCCGAATAGCTGGGACTACAAACTTACACGCCACCACACCCAGCTAATTATGAATTATTCAAAGCTGGAATTGGTTTTTAAAATGCTAAACCAAATGATAAAGTCCACAAGTTTTTAGGTTTGTAGGTGAAACCTTACCTGACTTCCCACCTCCAGCAGGTTGGGAACTATTCTCGGTGCTCCCATAATACTTACGATTTACATGATCATCGCTAACACTGCAGCACTTAATAGTAGCCAGGAGATAGAAGGTTCTGTGTATGGGGTACTGAGTTTGCATTTCACTTCTTTTCATTGCAGGCCACAGACCTCCGGACTCTACTTCCTTCCTTAGAGTCAGGAACTAAGAGGAAAATATTCAGCTTGGTTTTCTGGAATGAGAAATACAGGGTTGAGACTGCATCAAGACAAACACAGTTATGTAAATAATGTAGGTGAAAAACTGAAGAAGAGATGAGGAGCCATCACAACTTCCTAATCCATTTATTTGCTTCCAACTTTTCCAACATTGCTGCTCAGTGAGCTTTCAAAAATGCCAGCCTAATTAATTCACTTTTTCGCTTAAAACCCTTCAGTGCATCCAAGGGGACTTGAGATAAAGACTAAAGCTCTTACCTGCCCTGGAGGCCTTGAGTGACATGGCTCCTCTCCCCTCACCTGCCTGTGGAAGCCACTCTCTCCTGAGGGCTCCAGAACTTCACCTGCAGTTGCTCTCTTAATTCCTCAAAACAGATGGTCTTCTTCCTGCCTCAGGGCCATTGCTTCTGCTGTCCTCCTGCCTGAATCATCGCAGCAGACTGCCAGCCCTTCTGCTGTCTTTGGCTGCACACTTCTTTTGTTTGGCCAGCCAAGAGATGACTGAAGTTTGAATTTGAATGCCTTAAAGCCAGTAGACTCCCTCCAGTGGGCCTTTAGTTCTAATATTTCTTGTTGTCTTACCCCTGCCAGATGCACACATTTTTGTTACCTGCCTGATCTCTTAAAGGAATTTGAGTTTGCAATCTCTGGACTAATTAATTTCTACTAATCAACCGGTAAAGCACAAATGCCATCTCCTCAGGAAAGTTTTCACAGCCCCACCGGCAAAAAATCCTGTACTTTCCCTTCCTAGCACTCATCACAACAGCAATGAAATAACTAATTGTGCTATTACATGTCTAAAGTCTATATTCCCGGCCAGCATGGTCATTACAAAAGGGCAGGGACTCTTGTCTTTTTCACCACTGCGTTCTTAGTGTTTACATATAGAAGGCACTCAATGATTGAATGGATGAATGATAAAGCTAAAGTATTCCAAAGCTTAGTGACATAAATAATTCTCTAAAAGCTTTAAATGAGAATTATAGGCAAACATTTTTCTGAGATTATTTGAGCCTAGTCCTTCCAGGAGACACTGAGATTCCGTAACCCTGAGGATGATATATCATGGGAAGCTCATCTCAGTGATTTCATACTGCTGTACTAGGTCCAAAGGGCAGAAGGAATGGGGAAGCCAGGAGGGTTCCAGGCTCCATGAAACTAATTAAACCATAGCAGCACTAGCTCGACTTTTATCATTATTCTCTTTCTTTCTTTCTTTCTTTCTTTCTTTCTTTCTTTCTTTCTTTCTTTCTTTCTTTCTTTCTTTCTTTCTTTCTTTCTTTCTTTTCCTTCCTTCCTTCCTTCCTTCCTTCCTTCCTTCCTTCCTTCCTTCCTTCCTTCCTT